>NC_088921.1:22500-177500 GCF_038396675.1 Hydra vulgaris | reverse complement strand
CATTTTACAAAGTAAGATTTAGTTCATGAGATATAAATCAATTCCTTTGACTGGGTAAATTTGATCTGCCTAGCAACATGCATATTGCTAGATC
Organism: Hydra vulgaris; assembly: GCF_038396675.1. Classification (NCBI taxonomy): domain Eukaryota; kingdom Metazoa; phylum Cnidaria; class Hydrozoa; order Anthoathecata; family Hydridae; genus Hydra; species Hydra vulgaris. The sequence continues at coordinate 177,406 of NC_088921.1, read as the reverse complement.
AGCCGTCGTTTCGAAAGATGATAAAAACGCTTGACCCAAAATTTAAATTGCCAGGTAATAATTAACACAACTAAATTTTTAAATTATTGTTTTAGATTCATTCAATGCTAAACAATTTTTAAATGTTTACCTGTAATTATCGTATCATTAGTGTAACACTATAGTAACTAACTACACAAACTGATGTGCATTAAATTTTAACTGATTTAAATTTTATATTGCAGGGTCTGCAACACTGAACAAGCGGATAAACGAGCGTTTTCTTCAACAATCTGCACAACTGAAAGACTTGATAAATCATACACACAAAGTAACAATTTGTCTTGATGGTTGGACGAAGAAGGGTCTCACAGCATCGTTCCTTGGAGTATCTGCTTGTTTCTATGACACCACCATTGATAAAACACAACATGCTTTCCTAAATTTGATGGAACTCCAACATCCCCAAACGGGTGAGATGCTTGCCGAATGTTTAAAGAAATGTCTTGACCAGTGGGGTATTAGAGAAAATCAAGCTATGTTGATTGTTACAGACAACGGGTCTAATATGTTTAAAGCCATCAGGCTCTTACAGGAAGTGCATGCAGCTAAGAAATCTGACGAATCTGAATCTTATGAGTTTGAATCTGACGAGTCTGAACATGAAACTGATGAGGAAGAGATCCAGTCTCAGTCAGAACAAACTGATTTATTCCTACCAGATCATATTCCATATCGTCGAATGCCCTGTATGGCTCACACACTCCAGCTTCTCATAAAACCAGTTTATGAACATTATAGTGCAACCATCTTAGAAACGAGACAAGTTGTATCAAGAATTAGGAAATCGAGTGTGGCAATTGAGAAGCTTATTGACAAGTGTGGGAAGTCTGTGATAACTGACTGCACCTCAAGATGGAACAGTACATATCAGATGATTGACCGGCTGTTGAAAATAAAGACATCGGTGAATGAAGTTCTTACAGAAATTGGTACATATTTTTTTATTATTTATGTTATTAGTGTATATAAATTGTTTTCGGAATTTTATTAAATCTGCAAAATTGTGTCTTACCTTATTTAAACTAAAAAAACGAAAATGTTAATAAATTGTAAGCTCATTAGTCATTATCATTAAAAAACAAGACAGGGCATATAGTCTTTAAATTAGGTTTACTAATAACACGGAAAGACTATATCCTGCCTTTTAAATCGCATCACAACAGCATGGAAAAAAGAGACGTATATCAATGACAATTATTAGTTATTACAATTGTTATTAGTAAACTTTAATTACAGATAGTTTACTTAAGTTTAGGAATCGACACATTCAAAGCAAGTGAATGGGTTCGTCTTCAAAACATTTCTTCACTTTTGGAACCATTTGCAGTACAAACAGATATACTTCAGACTGATGCCCAGTCTCTTTCACAGGTTCTACCATCTATACTCAATTTGGAATGCCATTTACAAGAATATCCTACCAACAAGTCTTTGACAGCGAATCTTCTTGGAGATCTACGTCAACGGTTTCAATCAATTCTGCAGCCGGACTCAGATACGTTTAATCCTCTTCCGTCTGCTGCATGTTTGTTAGATCCAACCGTTGCTGTCTTTATACTCACACCGGAAATGGACACCTTGCTCCATGCAGCAAAGATGTATATAATAAAAGTTTGTGGAGTAGAACAAGAATTAAAAGCTGCTGCTGAGTCAAATGGATCTGAATGTGAATTTGCTGCCATAAAGCGCTTTAAGTTCTTGTCAAATAAAATCTTTACAAAAGAAGGAAAGATTTATAACCAAGACAATATCACTGTTGCAAGTCAGCTGTCAAGGTATTTGGTTGACATAAGCGGTGATGAAGCGCTGCCAAGTAACGGTCTGCTCTTTTGGAAACAAAACAAAAGCAAGTATAGCAAGATTGCAATTTTGGCAGAAGATTTACTGTCCGCCCCAGCATCACAGGTGTTTGTAGAAAGGATTTTTTCACTTTGTGGAATTTTAACTGTTGGTCGCCGCAATCGAATGAAAAAATCATTAGAGATGAGAGTTTTTATGAAACTGAACAAAAACTTGTAATTATAATTCAACCAGATATTTTCTTTCAATTTCAGAAAAAAAATCTTATTATAACTCAATTGAATCATTGAATGACTTTTTTTATGACTATTTGTATGGTTATTTAGATGTTTATTACTAAGTTAAAAAATTTTTTAAATTTCTTTCTTGAAACTTATGTATTACATTATTTCTTGAAATAATGATAGGGGAGACCGGGGCTAGTTGTCAGCAGGGGTAAGTTGACGAATTGCGTTTATGTGCAGAGTCTTTTATCAAAAAGTATCAGAAATCTTAGGGAACTTTCCTAATTGATCATTTCATCTTGGGTCCTATGAATAAAACTACTATAAATATTCCAGTCACAACTGATTTACTATTATCAGTCAAGTTTTTTTAGTAGTTGTCGTTTTTCAGGATCTTTAGGCAGTTTATTGAAAAGCTTTTGGGGTTTATTGGCAAAATTTTCACAGGGGAAGCTGAAAAACAAAAATATCTTTATAAAATCAATTTTTTTTTAAAATTATTATTTGTAACAATATTGAAAAAATTTATTTTTACAAAAAAAAAAATTTTTCAATTTATTTTTTACAAAAAAAATTTTTTATGGGATTTTGTTACCAGGAACAAAGGTGGGGTGTTGTTTTGGCTTCATATTCGAGCTACTAACTGCTTCTAGCTCATAGAAATATTAAAAAATTTTCGTAAGTTTTTACTCACCAATACGTTTGTAATCTTTATAATAGTTTGCGCCAACTTACCCCGGAGTGGGGTAATTTTTTTTTTTTTTAAGGCCCCGGAAGGAGCCATAAGATTTTTTTTTTTTAATGAATGCAACAAGTACAAGTTACCCAAATTCATAAACTTCAAGATTGCACTTTAATTTTTTCAAAAAAATGTGTCGTTAGGACTACTAATTGCTGTGAAATTTGATAGAAGTAAAATATGAACTGATTTAGAAACTGAAATAAGAATTAAAATGATTGAAATCATAAGAACTGAACTGAAATTAATTTAATCAGAACTGATTCAAAAGAAGTAAAATTAAAATTAGAAATTATATCAATGCTTCAAGAACTAAGTAAAATTGGAAATTGAAATTATATTTAGAACTTAAATATCAATGCTTAATGCATAAAAATAATAAATGCACAATCTTGTATAAAAAAATGAAGCAATGTCAATCAGTATATTTTACTCTAAATTAATTATTTAAATATATATATATATATATATATATATATATATATATATATATATATATATATATATATTTAAATAATTAATTTAGATATATTAATAATTATTATATATATATATATATATATATATATATATATATATATATATATATATATATATATATATATAAATATAAATATATATATATACAGGGGAACATGGGGTAAAATGACGAATGGGGCAAGATGACAACCTACAGTTATCTCTTCAGCAAAACTAAATATAACAGTTGATTTTAGCTAAATAGGAAGTAGATTAATTTTACTAGATTTATCAATGGTTTCTTTTTAAATATTATTTTTGTGACGAAAGCTAAGTATTAAAAAAGTTTTTCCGACATTGAGAAAAAAAAATTTTTATCCTCGTTTGACTTGATTTATTACATTGCTACATCATTAGCTAAAGGTAAGTTTTAATTTTTGGGACAGACTAAGATACAGGCGTTTTTTGAAACAGTCATCATCTTGCCCCATGTTTCCCTATATATCTATTCACATACCTTTAAAAAGTGGTATTACACTTTACACAATGAAATATGGAAATACATCATTTTTTCAAATACTTTCAAAAGGAATTTATTTATTTTTTCTAGTCTGTTATTTTTTCTAAGAAAGAATATTTATAAAGATACAGAGAAATATAAAATATACTGAAATATAGGCAGATTTATGTTTATAAACTTTTGTGTCAACAAATTACAGTCAGTTTTCCATGTTAAATACATAAAATATATATCTAATATAACATATATCAAATATCAAATAAATCCAATATAAAATAAAACAAAATAGTAAACTTACTCAAATCAGTATCAGTTATACCGTGTGAAGTAACTAAAAAACACTTCAATTCTTTTCAATTGCTCTAAAAAATAACTTTCAGCTCTTTCCAATTGCACTAAAAAGAAAAAAAAAACTTACTTAGATAAGTTGCCAAGTTCTTAAGAATCTGAAAACAAATAAGTAAAAAAACAAAGAACAAACAAATATATATTTGTTAAAACTACTATATTTAAACAAATTAAATTTAAAAGTGTAACACCAATTCTCCTTAAAGGCTAAAAAAAATTTTCAGCTCAAATTTGCTTGCATACCTTGCTTGTAAAACCATGTGAATAAGAAACACATTTAGGAAAGCCAAGAAACTACTTAAAAATGACATATGCAACATTGAAGTTTGAACGTTCACTGGACTAATTATTAGCAGATGTTTTTAAAAAATTCATAAAAATTTACATATATTCGTTCTTTTATATTGCATAAATCCATCATATGATAAATCTGAGATGAAAAAATGTAATGGATAAGTAAATACAAAGAAAAACATCATATATGAATCACAAATCAATATATCAGATAGAGATAAGATGTCATGATAAGAGAGCAGTAGTTGTTAAATATTGTTATTTCATGTTAGCTTTTAGAAAACAATTCATGTTGGTACGTTATGGTTCTAAAAATTCAAATTAAGATATAAACAAAATGTATATATGGCAAAATGATTTTCTTGAGTGGCTTTTACTGAACGAATAAAAGCAGTGAGTTTCAATAATAAAACCACTTACAATTTTTAACAATAGACACCAACATAAAGGTAAGCCAAATGTAACAACATTAGTAACATAAATAACAACTTTATGCAAAATCTTGCTCAACACGTTTGCCAAGTCACACACTTTGAAAACATGGTCCATAAATATTAGAAGAAGTGTTTATATACGTTATATAAATTTAAATAAATATATTGTGTTTTATAGTTAGTATATGTTTATATTATATTGTTTCTATGTCATGGAAACAACATAATATAAACATATATGCAAACTATAAACATATATAACTTGAACTGCGTGAACAAAAAATTTAAAAATAACATGAAAAAATCTAAAAAGATTCATATATATATATATATATATATATATATATATATATATATATATATATATATATATATATATATATATATATATATATATATATATATATTCATATATAAAGACATATATCTCGTAATAAAATATCAAATTATAATCATATTTAATTTAAATCAAATACTTATTGAATAAAGAACAAAAAACAGATAAAAGAACTGCAATCCTAATAACAAAATTTAACGCTTAGCAACAATTAAAATGTCAGTGCTGGCTCAAAATTTTAACTTATTTTTCTAAATTTTCTAAAACAGAACAAAAAAAGGTAATAGCATAACAGAAATGTCAATAAAATAGTAATCAACGGAATAAAATAAGCAAGGTATGAAATGACAGGATTTAACGTATATTTGAATTATATTAATTTAGGACTTTATAAAACTAAATTAATAAATTTAAAAGTAGTAATAAATATTTTTATGATAAAGTTTTAGTAACTCTTTTAGTGCAAAAAAGTACTGTAACTGTACTGGAGATAATTTACTAAATTTCTGAAGAAACCTTTTTATAATTTAAATTTTATATTCGCTATATCAGTTTAAGCATGCGCTTTAAAAGCAAAGAATCTCGTTTTTCCCTTATTTGTTAATATTTGATCAAAATCGGGTTCAATATCATATCCGATTTTGATCAAATATTATAAATACGTATTTTTGATAAATAAGTGGTATTGAACTCGAATTCGAAACTTCAAACTAAATGCGTATTTTTCTGGTATCAATGGCGGTTTGTTATACGTGATCAATACTCCGAGTATTTACAATACTAGATATGCCGACTGGGGTGGTGCAAATACGATGAACAAAATTTACATTTTTCAATCTTAGGACCGTTATTATTTATATTGTATATAAATGATTTGTACTTAGCATCAAATATTTTAAATGTTATATTGTTTGCAGACGACTCCAATCTTTTTTATTCCAACAAAAACATAAAAGTTCTCTTTAATATATTGAATGAAGAACTATTAAAAATAAACGAGTGGTTTACAAGTAATAGGCTTTCGTTAAATGTAGAAAAAACTAAATTTATTTTAGTCTTCAAACCTAGTAAAGGTTCCTTTAAAATTATCTAATCTTTTAATCAATAAAATATTTATTAGAAGGGAACCAATCGCTAATTTTTTAGGAGTAATACTAGATGAAAATTTGTCACGGAAACCTCATATAGAATACATAGAAAATAAAATCTCAATAAATATTTCCATATTATATAAAATTATATCTGAACACTGCTTCCTTGAAAAAAATATACTTTTCATTTATTCATAGTTTTATCTCTTACTGTAATATTGTATGGGGTAGTACTAGTTATAGTAAATTTAAAAAAATTTATAGTAAGCAAAAACACGCATGCAGGACTGTATTTGGTGCACACAGAACTTTTCATTGCGAATCACTTTTAAGGAAGCTTGGTGCCCTTAGTATCTATAAACTCAATATACACCAAGTTCTACAATTCATGTTTAAAATAAAACATGGGCTTTCTCCTATTGTATTTCAGTCTTACTTTAGTGAAATCTCGCACAGGTATCCTAGTAAATTTTCAATTAACAACTTTATTGTACCAAAAACTAATTTAAAACTAAGTTCTTACCAAATCCAATACCGTGGACCGTTTCTATGGAAACACTTTTCAAAATTTATTAAAAAAATAATAAATATTCTAAACATCTCTTTGGAATAATTCAGGAAAGAATCTAAGAGTCTCTTATTACAAAATGACTATGATTTAAAATATCTCTTTTAAAATAAATATATAAATAATATAAATTATCGAAAAAAGTAGTTATTGACACTACTCTCTTATGTTGCAGTTTTATTTTTATGTAATTTTTTTTGTTAAAAAATTTTAATACTTTATATTGTTGTTAATCTTTGATATATTGCGTTATATTTCAACACTAGTATTTATATTATATTAATATTTATATTGTAACTAACGTGTGTAAAATTCTTGTTATGTACTTAGCTGCTTTTCATTTTTGTATATAAACTGACGATTTTTTCAATGTAAATGGGGCTCGAAGAAAATTTATTTCATTGTAAATTTTAATATACGACAAATAATAATAATGAAAAAAAAAATGAAAAAAAAGCTAATGATGCAAGCACTTTATTACTACACTACTACCGTCGTTGAAGATTATGTGGTACAAAAAAAAAAAAATTAAGGAAAATATTTATTTATTATCCGAGTATTACACAATATCGAATAAATGATGGACTTCCGGTAATATTAGTTGACTTCTTGTAAAACATCTTTTAAAATTGCACATTTTCTTTCTGTATTTAATCGATTTAAGAATTTTTTAGTCTAGAAAAAAAACCCATAAAACAGTAGCTGTGGCGCAGTGGGTAGAGTTATGGCGCACACTCAAGAGAGGTTTGATGTTAGCTCTGGCTAAACAATCTTGCGACACCGATATGAAAGAAGGCGTGCCCTTCCTGGTTAAATGCTTTTCCACGGTACTCTGTGATAGATTGTCAAGTTTACTCTTTTTTAAAAAGTCCTTAATGTCTTATTTAAAAACTTTTTAATATAGTATTACCAGCGGTGTTCACTGGATTTTTAGATGTTTGAGTTTTGACACTATTATTTTTCAAAAACTATGACCATATATAGTTTTAACCCCCCTCAATTTGAGGGGGCTGTAAACATTGCAGGGTCATAAAAACTAAACACTAAGAGATTATTGCATGAAACTTGAAATTTGTAGATGAATATGAATTTTGATAAAAATAGTAAAGAAAATATTTTATAAACTCGTTGCTTCCACGTTAAAGGCTGGGTGGGCCGAAAAATTAGGATTTTTTTGTTCCCAAGCTCCAATCACTCTAATTCTTTGAAAAACATTCTTTTTTGATACAACATACAAAAGTTTGGAGTTTGCACAATGCCTGTAAGTGTCAAAACTCAAACATCTAAAAATCCAGTGTACACCACTGATTACTGTAAAATCCCGATAAATGTAACCTTTGAACTTTATGTAACTCGCAGTATTTTTTAATTTCCTTTGAATCCGGTTTTTCATAAAAATCAATAACTCGAATAAGTCTAACTATTTTTTTTTGTCAAAAAAAAAAAAAAATTGCGCCAACTTACCCCACCACGGGGTAAGTTTGCGCAAACTATAAAAATGATTATTAATGTACAATTAAGTGCAAAATAAATAGAAGTTTTTTTACTATTTTGGGCAACAATTTTATCCCAAAATTTAAAATTACTTCTAGCTGGTACCAAATATAAGTCCGTATAACAGTCAAAATCACACTTTTTATCTGTGAAAAAAAAACTTAAAAATATTTTTTTTTTAATTTTTTTGTAAGAATAAATTTTTTCAATACTGTTAAAAATTAAAAAAAAAAAAAAAAAATTAATTGACGGTTAAAAATAGAAAAATGCCGATGCATCATACTCAATTGCTATCTAATCACTCTTTGCTGTGCATTGTTACCATTCTAACTACTTAATTCATTAAGTAGTTCGAATGATCATTTTATCGATTAGATAGAAAATCATTTCATTCATTAGATGTTTTGTCATGCAATGCATAGTTATCGAGATTTTTTATTTGCCTCTCTACTTCAAGATTATAAGATTATAAGAACTACTATCAAGAAAAGTTTATTAATTAAGATTACATAATACTTCTCTACCATAAAAATTAAAAAATTAAATTCTAGTGTGATGTTTGATTGAGGTTCGTATTGTAGTCATACTCATTTTAAAATTTTTTGGAAAAATTTCAAATCGTTTTGTCAACATCTTAAAATAAATGTGAGACTTCTGTCAATTTTTCACTTAATTTAAAAAAACCAACTCTTTTACTTATTTATTGGTAAAGCACCTTAAAAATAATTTGATTTACCTATATTTACATAATAATTTAGCAATATTTTCATTGTAAATTTTCAAAACTTCTAAAAATTTCCCGCCAATTTAAGTTTTTTTTATTTAATTTACTTGATTATTTATATATAAAATTAAATTCTTGAAAAAGTTTTCATTATATTATACTGAATTATCGTTATAGTTAAAAATGATCAAAATTTTTTTGTATCTTCTCAGTAGAAACTTCAATAATAATTAAAAAAATCAAAGTGTATACTTTGCTTTCAATAATGCCTTCTTATATCAAGGGAATAAAACTCTTTAAATGGGTTTTGTATAGGTACCATTGGTAAAATGTCCAAAATTTCCCGCCTTTAAGGAATATTTTAGGCGCTCAAAAAAATTTGATTTTTAAATCGAATTTCCGACATTTCTTAAAAGTAAAAAATTTTTTGCTTAAAATCATTTATGAAAGAAAAAAGAAAAGAAAAGAGGAAGAAAAAAAAGTAAATTTGCATTCATTTAAATTTCATTTATTTGACAATAAAAAAATTAATTTACATTAATTACATTACAAATATAATTTACATTAATTAGTGACAATTTAAAGAACATTTTATTTTTTAATAGCTTTTTTTAAATAAATATATGCGTTTAAAATACATTTAAAAAAAATTTTTAATTTATCTACATGATAAATTAATGGACGTGTCTAATGCCAAACTACTTAACTGCACTTTTTGAAAATTTTTTAGCTTTGATAATTTTTAAATTGGCACTTAAGAACTAATCTAAAAATCATTGTTTTATTCATATTTTTGGTATTACTTATTCACTTTCACTTAGGGGTTGTTCATAAAGTGCGAACGCTTTTATTCGAACCTCACCTTCCCCGCATTTTGCCATATGCTTTTTTGAGTTCCCTCTGCCTTCCTAGAAGTACCTCCTCTTTTAACCCACCCACCGAACATTTTATGACAGTTTCTTTAGTTAATTTAGTGTCTTATTTCTACAATTTACTCACTGCCCCCCTCCCCCCATCACATATACGCCATTTGCAAACCCAGCTTCCCCTCCGAGCGCACGTACTTTATGGACGATCCCTTATTCATAATTTTGGTAATACTAAAAATATGTAAATAAAAGAGGTTAGAATCCTCTCTTTAATGGTTAAATTAAGGGTCAAAACATACAATAAGGTGGTTCTCAAAATTCTTTATTTAATTACACGCGCTCCTACTACTATCAATAAATAGACCTGGTTTCATTTGGAATAAAATTTTGCAAAATATATAACATTAATACGTTACGCTTTCAAAATATCGAAAAAAGGACATTAAACATAATTCTGCTAAGAAATAAAGACAAATATGCTGAAAAAGTTTTCATATTCCATGTATTATATAAGAATGACGACTTGTTTGAAGCTGAGGCATTTCTCCTGATTTTTTTTCAACGCATTTAAAACGCATAATGATGATATATAATATATATGGATAAATATGATCAGCCATATTACTAAAAAAGACTAGTTTCACAATCTAACCCTTAAATAGTAACATGGCAGTCAATCACATTTCAATTTTTAATTCAGCAGGTATTTAACAAATTTAGTATATTTAAGTTGTAGATTTTCTCGAAGTTTGTCTCTAAGTTTATATATTTCCAAAACTCCTAATACAATATATAATACAATAAGTTGTGGAGAAGCAAGAAAGTCTCAATGCAATTAATCAATAGCCTCATATGTTAGCATTTAACTTATAAAAAGAAAGAATTAGGAAAACATTTTTTCTTTGCAAAAGTTTTTTTTTTAGTTTTTTTAAAAATAATATCTTCGCTAAAATAATCGCCTCAAATGTTAACAAATGTTGACGCCTTAATCAACTAAAAAAAATTAAACTTGTTTCTCTAAAGTTAAAATTAAATGTCATCGTATGATGGCTGTTGAAACAATACTAAGGGGCATCGGTAATTTGGTAAATATCACGTATTCTTCGTACGCATGCAACACAAATCTTTATATAACCTAATAAAAAAAAGAAAACCAAAAACTGAGTTAATTGTCAATTGTTAAATAAAGAATTTGAAAATATCAAAGAAAATGAAGAGTAAACAAAAAACAAGTCATATTATAAACAAAGAAACACTTAAAAAACAAGTCATATTATAAACAAAGAAACACTTAAAAAACAAGTCATATTATAAACAAAGAAGCACTTAAAAAACAAGTCATATTATAAACAAAGAAACACTTAAAAAACAAGTCATATTATAAACAAAGAAACACTTAAAAAACAAGTCATATTATAAACAAAGAAACACTTAAAAAACAAGTCATATTATAAACAAAGAAACACTTAAAAAACAAGTCATATTATAAACAAAGAAACACTTAAAAAACAAGTCATATTATAAACGAAGAAACACTTGAAAAGTAAATACTCAAAACTAACACTTGAAAAAACTAACAAAAGAAAATTTGAACATCGATTTGTACTACCAACTTTTCTACACCTTTTTTTTCGCCAAAAAATATTATTAAATATTATTAATTGGCCAATGTTAGCAAATGTTGACGCCTTAATCAACTAAAAAAAATTAAACTTGTTTCTCTAAAGTTAAAATTAAATGTCATCTTATGATGGCTGTTGAAACAATACTAAGGGGCATCGGTAATTTGGTAAATATCACGTATTCTTCGTATGCAACACAAATCTTTATATAACCTAATAAAAAAAAAGAAAACCAAAAACTGAGTTAATTGTCAATTGTTAAAATAAAGAATTTGAAAATATCAAAAGAAAATGAAGAGTAAAAAAAAAACAAGTCATATTATAAACAAAGAAACACTTAAAAAGTAAATACTCAAAATTAACACTTGAAAAAACTAACAAAAGAAAATTTGAACATCGATTTGTACTACCAACTTTTCTACACCTTTTTTTTCGCCGAAAATAACAAAAAATTATTATTATTCTTTTTTTTATTTTTTAGAAGTTTTTGTGTTTGCATTTTCATTTTTCATTTTTTGTGTTTTGTCTTTTCGTATGCGTAAAGTTTGTTTTTATTTGTGCTGTTTTGCTAATTGTTTTTATTTTTGTTTGCTGTTGTTATTAATTTAGTGCTTTCATTTTTTTTGTCTTATTATTTAATTTATTATAGTTTTATCGATATTATTATTATTTTTAAGTTAATTTAATTTACACATGGTTTTATTACTATTTTTTTTGTTTGTTTATTTTATTTAGGTGTCACTCCAATGACGAGTTTTTAACTATATGAGTGACACCTAACCTAACTTCGTAAAATTATAAAAAGAACTTGTAATTTTTCAATTTTTGGTTGAATAAATTAATAAAAAAAAAAAAAAAAAATTAAACTTACGGTGCTTAAAGAAAAAATTAACTATAACTATAACCTTTAGCCCCATTTAAAAAACTGTTTTCGGTATTTAATATCATTTTTTGAAGTACTCGGGACTTAATTTATTTAATTATGTTTGCTGATGATTCTAACTTATTTCTTAATCATAAAGCCATTTTTACACTTTTTAGCAACATGAACATTGAACTAGCCAAAATTTCCGAGTGGTTCAGATTGGTTTAGTGAAGAAGGTGAAGTACCGAGTGGTTAAGATTGGTAGAGTGGTTTAACAAACTATCATTAAATATTGATAAAACTAAATGGATTTTTTTTCATCCTTATGGTAAATAGCACCAGCTGCCTAGCAACTTACCTTTTCTTTTTATCGATAACATAATTATTAAAAAAGTTCTAGTGACAAGATTTTTAGGTGTATATTTCGATGAAAATCTTATTTGGAAAAGCCACAATGCTAACTTGTGCAATAAAATTTCAAAGAGTATAGGCATTTTATACAAAATAAGAAACATTCTTGATAAGCATACCTTAATTCAATTATATTATTTGCGAATTCATTGCCATATTAACTATGCAAACATTGCTTTAGGTAGCACTTATAAAAGTAAACTTAAACCTCTCTATCGGCAACAGAAGCATGTTGCATGCCTTATAAATTTCAAGGACTGTTTTGCTCATGCCAAGCCTCTTTTATATGATATGAAAGCACTCAATATATATGAGTTTAATGTTTTTAATATTCTTTTTTTTTATGTTTAAATGCAAGACCCACCTATCACCCGTTTCTTTTCGTAACTTATATTTACAAAGAGATAGAAATAAATATATTTTAACGGAACAATAATTTAATTCGACAACCATTTTCTCACACTAATTTTGGAAAATATTTTATTTCATTTCGCGGACCATTTTTATGGAATAGTATAGTTCTAAATACCTCTAAAAACTTTCCTCAAGAATATAATTTTGATTCTTTTAAACAAAATCTTAAAAAACTCATTTTTTCAACTGAAAATATACTAATCTACTTTTTGAAAATCCCTTAACTTTATTAGTATATGTATATATTTAGTGTATATTCTTTTTTATTTATGTTTTTGTTTGTTTTTATATCCACACGCAATTAACATGTTTAGTTTTAGTGAATTATTTAACATGTTTTAGTTTTTAAGTTTTAGAAATCTTATATTGTAATATTATATGTTTATTTTAATTTTAATTTTTAATATTATATTACGAACTTTATATACCTTTATTATTAATTTTAATTTTGTAATAAAAGTCAAGAATAAAATATTGAAAATAATAATAATAATAATAATGATAATAAAAAAAAAAAGTAATACAAAAATAATAATAATAATAATATATATATATATATATATATATATATATATATATATATATATATATATATATATATATTGGCCACATCAATATATATATTGGTGTGGTGTTTTTTTGTTTTCAGAAGCGTAAACGGAAATTTGGTAATTTGGCTTAACACACAGCGATAACCATCGTATGGCTATCTAGGTTCCTTTTGCACAACTTTTTGAACAATCTGGAAATACATTATATTCAGTCTGGAAATGGGATTATATTGATTATATTCAGTGATATGTAGTGAATAATAAATATGGAGAAAATTAAGACTCAGTAGTTATTTTCGACAAATTAGATTTATCTCGTAAACTATGGGCATCATTGTTCGCATGAGTCAGCTCATAGTCGGAAGACATAGTAATTTGATTGATGCAAGCCGTAAACACCATAACAAAAGAAAATAACCATTAAAAAATTAAAAAAAAAAAAAAAAAAAAAAACTTTCTAATATTTTCAATAGCGGTTTCTCTGTGACAAGACCTGGTGGTCTTCTCTGAATATCCGCGTTCTTTATATTTATTTCTTAATGATATCTTAACTTGTTAACTTTTCTTCTTTTTATATTTTTGTATCTGTATCATAAATATTGTAATAAATAACAAAAAAAAAAAAAAAAAAACATTTGGCAATTTCGAAAAAAGTTATTCCATTCAGAATGCGTAAACAATTAAAAAACAGAGGCGTTAAACTTTATAAACAAATTACTTTCGGTTTCAAACTAGTTTCGTTTTTATATCAGTAGTAAACTTTAATTTGATTTCTTTTATTTTTATAACAATAATTCAAAAGTAACATAAGTTATTTTTAACTTATTGTTATAAAAACAATTATATTTTTGAACACAAAGTCGATACCTTATAGTTTTTCAGAACTTTGTCCTAATTGGAGTAATTATGATATAAATTATATAATATATAAAATATATGCTAAAACTTTTTAATTTTGAGAAAATTGCTTGTTGGTTGTTATAGCTAGCCTAGGTAATTTGAAATATTCTTTAATTAAAAGCAATTGTAGGCAATAGATGATTTGATTTGGCCTCAGTATTGTGTTGCAATAAAATATTACAAAACATCAGAGACGGACGCAGGTTTTTAATTTACCCCGTCAAAAAAAAAGCGCCTTACGCCATGTTGTAAGTGACGCAACTACGTCCACAAGACAAATAAAAAAAAAGTTGGGGGGCTGGAGCAAGGGTGGACTCGGACCTAGAAGTAAAGGTAAAAGGGGACAATTTTTATGATTCCAACAATCAAGACTATCGATTTACCAGATTTAATGATTTTTTAAGCAGGCAAGTGTAAAAAATAGAATTTGCACTACCCAGTTTTATCCGAATTTCGTGTCACTTTGAAACATCCTCCTAAATTTACTTACGTTTTTAAACAATGTGCTCACTATCTCAAAAAATATATATATATATCTAAGAAGGGAAGGTAAATAGGGGCCTCCCCCTATGTATCCCTTTAAATCTTCCTGCCATTGGGGTGGAGGATTTAAAGGGATTTTCTTTCTATTGCAGTGAGAAGTTCATATCTTAGTTTTACTTAGAAAATTTTTTTTAACAAAAAGTGTTTTTTATTAAAAGAGTATAGAGCTGTAGATTCTTTACTACCATTCTGGTATAAAATATTACAATAATAAATATATAAACCAACAAATGATTGTTTCGCCCAATATCAGGGCTCATCAGCGTGTCTAGGAACATATTTAATTCCAGACATGGACAATCAGAAAAATAAAAATTAATAACAGAAAAGAGAAAGACACAAATAGAAATAGATTTGTAAAAAGATTATATATATTTTTATTTTACAAGACTTTTTCTTTTTCAGTGTTTGTCTGAACAATAACTACTAATCATATATATATAATCCCAAACAAAAGTATGGGGTTACATATAAGCCATCTTGTTTAAGACACCATTGATGTCTTGGTCTTCCAAGGGTTTTCCATGCACATTTGTTAGCTGTTATAGGAAGAGCAGTAATAATGGAAAAGAATTTTTTAATATAAAGAAGTTGGTGTGTGTTAGAATAAGCAACATAAACTTATTAAAATAAAATAAAATAGATTAACTTATTGTATTAAAATAAAATAATATAATTATTTTTGAAGAAAAAGTAAAGTGACTTCAGAGCAATACAATCCTTTTTATTGTTTTTTAAGTAAGACGGGATATAAACTTCTGCACATATATTATTTTTTATTGTGTCATTATGATGGCACAATAAAATGTTGATATCAACAAAACGACTTAAAAGATCTTTATTAGTCACCATTTTTGTTATTGTTATTAATAAATTTATCCAAAAAAGTTTCATAAAACATATTTACAACATCATCAATTTCAAAACCCTCAAACGAGATCGTCGGTTTTTAATCTTTTTATAACATCTTCAATTAAGTTATGGGCCATGCTTATACATTAAAGTTCAAAAACTCTATATACGATTTAAAGGAAATACATTGTTGTATGTGTGCAAACAATCAAAAAACTACTGCAAATGCTGCAAAGTATAGTTTACACTACGATTTTTAAAAAAGCTTTATTTTTAAACGAATCAGGTTGCTACTTTTAATAGCGTAAAATAATTACCTTATCTGTTATTGCTATTAATAAATTTATCCAAAAAAGTTTTATAAAACATATTTACAACATCATCAATTTCAAAACCCTCAAACAAGATCATCGGTATTTAATCTTTTTATAACATCTTCATTTAAGTTAAGGGCCATGCTTATACATTAAAATTCAAAAACTCTATATACGATTTAGAGGAAATACATTGTTGTATATTTGCAATCAATCAAAAAACTACTGCAAATGCTGCAAAGTATAGTTTACACTACGATTCAAAAAAAAGTTTTATTTTTAAACAGATGCTACTTTTAATAGCGTAAACCAATTACCCAATCCGATTTTCTCATATCCTGCAAAATTTAATTTACATTAGCAAGTTTTATAAAATAATTTTCTCATATCCTGCAAAGTATAGTTTACATTAGCTCATTTTATAAAACAGTTTTTGCAACCTTCGCAAATCATAGTTTTCACTGTGAACTTTTTCCTTATTGAATTTTCTAACAAAATATAACAAAAATATAAAGATCGGCAATTCCTATTAAGCGGGTGTTTGACGTCATAGTACCAATATTTATACTAATTTTTTTTACCACGTCACTTGCAGCACTTGACGGGGTTTAAATCCGCCTCTGAACATTGTTGCATAAAGTGTATGACCCTTAGGTTTCCATTAAGTATCAAAATAAACGTGTAGACATCAGTCTACATGTTTGTTTTGATACTTAATGGAAACCTAAGGGTAAAGAGGTAGGAAAAAAAAAAAAATTGCACACATGCAAAATCATGTTGAATGTATTATTTAAAGAATTTACATTATTACACATTTAAAGAATTTACATACGAAACACATGTTTATTAGATATAGTCGTTAAATTGAATAAAATACTGATTATTGTTTTATCTAATTGGTAAAGAAAATAATAAAAAATTACCCTCTAACAACAATGGATTTTGAATAATTTTAAATAAAAGAATAAACTTTAATAAAGGTTTTTTTAAATTAACTCTTTTTCAATCATTACAATACAAAAATTTGCCACAACCATTTGCATTTTTTTGATGTCATAAAAAATTACTCATCATAAAAAAAAATCCATCTGTTAAATGAATTTTATAGGTATTTCGAGCAAGTACTGAAAATTTCAAATCAAGTGAACAATGCTAACTCAAGAAACCGTTTTTTGAAATTTAAGCAAAAACGAAAAAACGCGAACTGAGATAAACAGCTTTGAAAAACTCTTGATATATTATTTACAATATTAATTTAAAATCTTCCTGAAATATAACTGTCATTACATTCTTTTGCTTTCTCCTCATCTAGGCGACCTTTTTTGATGGCTCTAAAAGTTTTTCTTCTTTTTTTTCCCTTCTCTGATGACTTGCACCTCATTTGACTAATCCTTTTTTTTATTTTTAGAAGTCGCTGAAATATTTGATACCTTACCATGTAAACCAAAATGTCTAAAAATACTAATAACACCCTTTGCACTATCATTGTATGCTAAAATAACTGAATATCTTCCCATTTTCAGTGTTGATTTAGAAACAAAAACTCTTTTTGGTACACAAGCTCAAATAAGTCCATTAAATGCCTCGTTAGCATTTTTTGTGTTTCCATTTAAACATTTTGATAACAATTCATCTGATTGTAAATTTATAATTATTGGTAGAATTAAATCTTTTATCCACAGAGGTATGGTAGATTTGGGTTTATAACTCTTTTGATTTAGAGCCCAGTATTTACACCAACTATATTTTCCACGAGGACAAAACTGGTGTGTAGGAATTAGGAAAATCGGTGAAGTGGAAAAGTATGGCATAAACTGCTTTCTTCATTGAATACAAGTTTCCCTCATTAGATCTGATTGCAAGACCATAGAAATTTTCCATTGAATTAATGCAGTTTTCAGTGAGTTTACCTCTGCCTGATATTGGTTTTTTAGTACCTTATTGGGCAATGACAAGGTTTCGAAAACGTGATCCTAACCGTTTTTAAACATGTCCAACACATTTCAGTTTTACAGGCATAATACCATACTCTTTGTAAGGATCTGCTACTATTACATCATTAAAAGAAGATGTATCCCCATTTCCTAGATATTCTTTATATATCAACTTATTTTTTTGTAAAGATCTCTTAAACATAGCCACAGCTCCAACAGATTTCATACTACCCGATGAATCCTTGTGATTCGATTCACACTGGTGATCAACCAACCAACACTGATACTCTGGAGTTCCTTTTTTAGATCCATTGCAATGTTTGGTAAATATCTTCGCATCAATACATTTATCACTACAAACAGCAGTTACAACACCATTCAACAAATTATGACCTTGCTTTGGCCATGAACCATCAATAGAAATTCTAACTTCTTTCATTTAAAGAGAGTTGTTTATTGATTTGGTTTCAAAAGCAGCTTTTTGAATACTTTCCTTAGCAGCAATTTTGTATACTAACATGGCAGTTTTATTTAACTTATTAAAGCCGTTAGGCGACAAACAATAAAGATTCATACAGAAGGAAAAAGTTTTTATCGACTCATGACCAGCGCCTATTTCTTGCAATCCGATGACAGCTTGCAGGTTGATCTCGTATGGTGATTCTAGAGATGAAAGTTCTTTTTTAACAGTATCAATAGGAAACTCATTTGTGTTTAAAGAATTCTTTGACTTTGGTGAAGTTCTAAAACTTTTAGAAAAGTTACACTTTGTACACTTCATCTCAAGTAAATGACAAAAGCCCATGTGAGAACCAACGTTATCTTTGATTAACAAATTTCCAATAAAGCAATTGGGGCAAACAGTGTGTGCAATTAATTTCTTTAACAATAAAAAGTTAATAATTATAAAATAGTCGTCAGATTCACATTTATCCGAGCTGAACGATACATCTAACTTTCTTGAGCTAACACAAGAAATCTCCTGATCTGCAGGTTTTGATTTGAGAATATCAGAATGTTTAAACCCATTCCACTTTCTGCTCTTCTTTCTAGTACTATTTTTGTTTATTTGGCATTTCTTTTATTTAATTTAAATATATATATATATATATATATATATATATATATATATATATATATATATATATATATATATATATATACATATATATGTATATATATATATGTATATATATATGATTAGGAAGAACAAAATACTAAAAACGGATCAAGTAAGTGTAAACAGTGTAAACTGTAGTGCACATATTTTAATGCACATATTGTGCCTGATACAAACGATAGGATTAAAAGAAAAAAAATTAATCGACAGTATTCTGAAGAATATTTAAGTTTTGTATTTACGTACATTTGGGAGGAAAAATATCACATTCCACATTGTATTGTATGTGGAGAAAAATTATCCAACAGCGCGATGGTTCCTAACAAGTTGGAACGTCACTTTTCTACAAATCACGCCCAACGATTCAAACGATTGTTAGATACGCAAGCTAAACAAGTAAAATATTTTGAAAAAACTGTGAAATTTCCGATAAGGCACAGTTGGAGTCATATAAGGTTGCTGAAATGATTGCTGTTCAGTTAAAACCACATACTATAGCAAAGTCTTTAATTATACCTGCAAGTTGTTAAATGGTTAAAGTTATGTTCGGCGATTAGGCAACAAGGAAATAATGAATATTCCTCGTTCAAATGATACAATAAAAAATAGAATTAAAAATATGTCGGATGACATCGAGAAAACAGTTACCGATAAGCTTTCCAAACGACATTTTGTTCTGCAAATTGAGGAGTCCGCTGACAAAAGTGGAAAAGCTCATATACTAGGGTTCGTTCGTTTACTTCATGAAAACGAAATAGTGAATCAATTTCTATGTTGTCTTGAGCTTACCGAAAGTTCGGCAGGACAAGATGTCTTTGATTCTATTTCTTCCTATTTTGAACAATTCAAAATATCATGGGAGTTGTGTGTGGGAATTTGTACGGACGGTGCTCCATCAACGGTAGGCTTATTAAAAGGGTTTGTGACTCGCGCCAAGAAAAGAAACGCCAATGTTATATCTACTCATTGTTTTTTGCATAGAAAATCTCTGCTGTCCAAAACATTACCAGTAGCACTAAAACCTGTGCTAGACAAAGTTGTAAACATGGTAAACTTCATAAAATCGAAACCTTTGAAAATACGCGTCTTTATAAATCTTGGCATCTCTATGGAAGTCAAGTACGAATCTTTGCTTTTGCATACTGAAGAGAGATGGTTATCCTGAGCAAAAGTGCTACGTCGTTTCATAAAACTGAAGGCTGAATTGATGACTTTTTTCCAAAAGGAAAATATGGATGATTTCGTGGAATATCTTCAAAATGACATTTGGTGTTCTAAATTGGCATATTTAGCTGATATTTTTGATTATTTAAATTTTGTTAATTCCTGCCAAGGAAGAAAAGAAAATTTTTTAACATTGACAGACAAGTTGACAGCCTTTCGGAAAAAAGTTATTTTTTGGAAAAGTTGTGTGTTGGAGAAGAAGAAAGTAGATATCTTTCCGTATTTTAATCATAAAACTACCGACGAAATTATTTCAGCAGTAACGGAGCATTTAACTTTATCAGAAGAAAAGATTGAATTTTATTTTCCATCAATAAACGTAGAAACATATGACTGGTTACGTAATCCCCTCGCCAAGGTTGATACATTAAATAGTAAGTTGTTATACCAAAAAGAAGAAGAAGAATTAATCTTTCTTGAAATGGTTCTTATGGAATTTTGAATCTTTGTGTCAGAAGAATACTCAACTATATCCATGAAGGCACCTAAAACGTTGCTGCAATTTTCAACACCATATTTGTGTGAACTCTCAATAGTCACCAACATAAAAACTAAAAAACGAGCAACACTTACTAATTTGGATGAAGAATTGAGGGTAGCTATTTCTAAAACTAAGCCTAATATCACTGAAATTTGTAAAAACTGTCAAGCTCAGGTTTCACATTAAATCTTTTTATTTTTCTGAATTAAATTTTTCTCAATGTTATTTCTTTACTTATTAAATTTATGTTTATTAACAATTTGTTTGTCATGTTATCATTTTAAATTGTTATGTTATAATCTTTTTCAATAAAAGTCGAACGTATGTGTATTTGTTTGTTTTTTTACTCCTTGATTTCAGTGCTCCCCAAATTTTTTTCATGATCAAAAGTGCTTCTTGACTTCAAAAAGGTTAAGAACCACTGCATTAAAGTATAAAACTAATATCAGCATATTAAATCCTATTAAAATGATGATTAAACAGCTCTTAGAAAATGCGCATTTGACCGAAAGTCACGCTTGAATTAAAAAGTTTTATGCGTGTTTTGTAAAAAATATTATTTTGGAATTTGAAAATTGGAATTGAACTGGAGTTCGAAATTTTTTATAAAAAAATACCTTATATTGTAACAAGAAAAAAATCACCAAATCCCAAAATATAATAAAGTTTATTAAAATAGAAGAAATTTAGTTCCTTTTTTTTTAAACATCCACCTTAATATGTTTAAAAAAAAATGATTTTAAGATGTTTCAATGATTGAAAATATTATTGATTGAATATGATATTTTATTTTTTTTAGCTATTTGGATTGTGCATCAGCTGTCTGATCAGCAACCTGATTTATCAATACAGCTAACTTTGTATAGTTTGTACCTGAAAAAAATGAGTTTTTTCACTTTTAAAATTAGCAAATTAGAAAAAAGAGTGCAACACCTGGAGATCTAAGAACTATCAATTAACTTTGACCAGCTTATTGGTGAAGGCAGCGCTGCTAAAGTATACCAATCAACCATGAGAAAACAACAGTTAGCAGTAAAAGTTTTCAAGACACAATTTTCAAAAAATCGAGTTTTTACAGTTTGTGAAGAGCTCAGACAAATTCGGCATAAAGGTATTGTTAACTTTATTGGATACAGTGTTTGACTATCAGTTCTGTGTTTTGAAATATGCTGTGTATATGTCAGAGACGTGGTGGCACCTGAAAAGCAGATACGAATTTCCAGAAGAGGGGCCCAGTGAAGTACTTTTAACGAGAGACAAATAAGCAAATAAGGGAAATTATATTTATACTAAAAAAAGTTTTTCATGGATACAAAATATTACGTAACTCATTAGTATTAGCATTGTTTTTTATTATGTCTGAATGGGTCAAATTCCACGTTTTCTCATGTTCCTTTAACAAGAGAATACGATCTCCAACATACTCTATTTGCTAGACGAGTTTTGACAAGTTTCAGTTTGCTGAAAACTCTCTCACACTGTGCTAAATTTGTTGGAATTGTACTAAATATCTTGTATAGAACTGCAACAGAGTTGAATACAGCATCTAACATTATCTTTAGCATAAAATTGTAAATAGTGAGAAAAGAAGGCAAAGTTTCATTATCCTTCTCAGCAGCCTTTCTGGAGATCTCCACAAAATTAACCGTTTCAGTAGTGAATTCATTCAAACTGATACCAATTTTGAATTTTTCAAGCACTGATTGAATATTTTCTTGTGAATTAAGGTTATGAAAATTATGAATAATATCTTCACTTATATTCTTTAATAAAAGATGTACATGCTTTCTAAAAATTTCCGCTGTGAAGAAAATGTGTCAACAAGAACTGGAGTTGCTGAATCCACTATAGTATAAATCACTTCTGCCAGCCACTGGTATTTAGCCTGAGTAAGCCGCCCATTTTCTGTTTCATCGAAGTCCAGTTGTTTCTTTTTGTGAGTCCTATTCTAAACAAATATTTGCTGTTCAAGCTAAGCTTTAGTTGCAATTTTAACAGCATATAAAATAGCATTTTGGCCAGCTCTGTCTCATGATACTTGAGGCTTTTCCAGTGATACGTCGATAGACATTATAGCAAACGAAAAATCAAGTGTTTTTCATTGAAGAACTTTATTTAGTGGACCTAAGATTTCTTTGAAGAGACATAAAGTCACAATCGTTACATATGACTGAAATTGGGATAAAAGACCTTGTGCTTCACTTCAAATATTCATTTTAAGCTTCATGACATTTGTTTGAAATTTGTTTAAGGCAATCAATTACTGCACGGCATAGTGTCAGCAGTTGGTCTGTAGCATTTTATAAGTCACTGAAACGAACAATGTGGGTAGCAGCCAATAGACTGATTCACACCCTCAAGACGAGATTTTCACTTCTCAAAAATATTATTTCGTTTCCTTGAGTTTCCGTATAGAAAAGTCTTTAATTTCTGCACATCATCAAGCTTGTTTTCTGATCCAAAAAAGTGAACAGAAACAACAGAAAATTTTGCACAAGCTTTCATAACCAGATTTGTTCCATGAGATCCACAATAAATATTTTTTGCCATCGGAGAACACTGCTTCAAGTGTGTTGCAACTCCTTTCTTTATTCCTTGCATATTGTTCGCACCATCAGAAGACATACCTACACACTTTTGAATATCTACGTTAATTGATTTAATTTCATCTTTGATTTTTTCACTTAACCCTTCACCAGTAGTTGTTCCAATTTCAACCAAATGAAATATTTCTTGTACAGATGATTGGTCACTAATCTCTGTTAATTTCTCAGTTTCAATAATAGGCTTAATTGTAATATTCACAATGGATGTTGATGTTACATTCTCTGTTGCTGTAAAAGATGCCCCAGCTTTTCTCTGTATTTGTAGCACTTGTATTGACGCGAGCCAGACCGTTAACTTTAACTGTTTTGGATCATTAACAGCCTTCATTTCACCTGAAACATAAATAAATATAAAATTAAAACTAGTCCTACGATAGAAACTAGGGCATAACTTTCTTTCGTTTGAGCTATAACTACTATCGGGTTATGGAATTTATACATAGTTATACTATTCATAAATTCCATGGACCGATAAATGAGTGGACTGGAGCAAATTGAGTAGTAGTGAATGAAAGTAATAACAAAAATTCATTAAACACACAATATTGTTTATCAAATATATATTAACCATATTTATTAATGCAAAGCGAATGAATTCATGCATTTTATATGTTTATTGTTTTAAACTTTTCAATAACAACTTTCTCTTTTTTCTGTTGATGGGATAGTTAATTTCAGATAAAGAAGAGACTTTATTTAATCGTTCGTCACTGCAATGCTTGTTTTCGTTTAGCAATACGTTTGCCTCTATCTTCTTCTGTTTCAGCCGCCATTGCCTTAACATATCGTTATCTTCGTTTTTTTAGCTTAGATGCTTGTTGTTCAGCTGATTCATTTGCCCGAAATTTCCGTTCACCTTCTCGAGCAAGACAAGCTAGTCAATCATTTTCAGTTTCCAGCTTTCTTTTTTATATTTAGCTTTCTTCTTTATATTTCTATGTTGATAAGATATATATTTTTTTACTTATTTACTTTAAAAACTTTAATTATTATTTTTAATTACTATTTATAAGTAAAGTATTAAAACATTACTTACTTTTATACAATATAAAATCTATTAATTTCAGGTCAACTACGTTTTTTGTTATTATTATTCACTAGCGATTTTATTTATTTACGCTAAACAACGTTTGTTGTTTATGTTTGAATTACTTTTCTTGAAGGAATTCTTTTATTTACTCTAAACTAAAGTTTAGGGTATTTCTTATATTATTACCACTGACCTAGTATTTGTTTTGCGCGGACACCAAACGAACAAACAAACCGACGTGAAAGCAAGTTAAATAAAATGTTGTAAAAAATGCCCTGAAAGAAACTTATAGAACTAAAATAATTTTTTTTAGTTTGAGGATTGGGGGCCCAGTTTACTGAGAAAGAATAAGGGCCTAGTACAAGTCCTCGTACCCTCGTACTGGGCCACCACGTCCCTGGTTTAGTCCATGACACTTTTGTCTTCTCTAAATGAATTAATAAATACTTTAATTTAACTGAAAGAATATCTTACTTAACGCAGGCTTGCGAAGGAATAATGTACCTCCATAAAAAAACATGCATAGAGACATTCAGCCAAATAACATGTTGGTCTGTGGTTCCATTCAAAATTTGATTAAAAAAATATCAGATTTTGGTGATATGACAACAATAAAAAACACAGTTATATGCACTATCAATGACAACTGGAAAGGAATAATAATATGTTGTGTAGCACCAGAGCTTTTAGACCGAAATACAAATAAACTTAGTGTTTACTGACATTCATGCCTTTTCCATATTAAGTTATGAAATTTTGTCAAACCTATGTTCGCCATTGGAAAAAAAATCTTCTTATAATCAATGTTTTACTCCTCCAAGCAATAAAAAACAATGAAAGACCAGATACTTGTATACTCAATTTTCTTAACAAAAACAATAAAAAAGATATTAAAAAAATAACAAAAGCAATAAAATTAGGCTGGAAATCACCACCAGAAGAGAGATTATCTATGAAAAATGTAAATGAGTGTTTTAATTTTTAACTATTAAAATATTTTTATCTGTTAAAGACTTCCAAAAGACTTTCTGAAAAAAAAACCCATTTCCTAAGAGTTGTACAGTAAAATTTACAAAATAAGAACTTTATAAATAAGAATATGACATAAAATTATTATTCTAAAATAATGAAGAAAAAAACTTTTTTCTGAAAATTGCTAATTTAACAAGTCTAAGTTTAATTTATTAAGTCAGACAATAATAAATGCAATGTTTAACAAAAAATTCCTTATATATGTTTACAGTGTCCCACGAGATGTAAATTAAAATCGCGCGCGAACAAAACCTTGAATTATACATATGGTAAAACTAGTAATAAACCTGTTTTATTGTAAGATTTTAATGTTACATTTTAAGTTGAATTTAATAAGTTGTCTTGAATAAGTAACGCAAAATACTAGCGTAAACAATGCTTTTCGCTAAAACGAGGAGGTTCGAAGAAAATGTTAAAAATTTCAACAGACTGGAGGAGGTAGTAAGTTCAAATTTAAAAAAATGTTTATAATTTTCTATATGTACTCATCAAAATGCACCAGAAAATCAAATGACGACCTTCGAAAATCAAAAATTTTACGGAAATGGCGGGGGCTAATAGGCACGCTTACATACGCTTAAGTTCTATATCATGCATACTCGTATATCCATTGATACCCTGTTGAGGCGGGTTGATCAGCTAGGTAAACTGTAGGCAATATCTATTCAATCAAATGAGATAAAAGTACTTTTTTAAAAATAACATTTCGCAGAATAAACTATATATTTAAAAGGAAAAACTTATTTAAACCCGAAGCACCGATCATTATCTTTCCTAGATTTAGTAAAAAATTTCTTAACAAGACCCCTAATTCTGACTTTAACGTGGCTTAAATATTGTTTAAACTCTTAAACAACCGAGAGACAAAGAAAATGGTTAGACATATTTGAGTCATTGATTTTTATGAAAAACCGGATTCAAAGAAAATTTAAAAATACTGCGAGTTACTTAAAGTTCAAGGGTTACATTTATCGGGATTTTACTGTAATACTATATTAAAAAGGTTTTTAAATAAGATATTAAGGACTTTTTAAAGAAGAGTAAACTTGACAATCTATCACAGAGTACCGTGGAAAAGCATTTAACCAGGAAGTGCACGCCTTCTTTCATATCATTGTCGCAAGATTGTTTAGCCAGAGCTTACATCGAACCTCTTGATTGTTTGCCGTAACTCTACCCACTGCGCCGTAGCTACTGTTTTAAGAGTTTTATTTCTCCAATCTAGACTAAAAAATTCTTAAGTTGATTAGATATAGAAAGAAAATGTGCAATTTTAAAAGATAAATTTTATAGCAAATTAACTTATATTATTGAAAGTCCATCATTCATTCAATATTGTATAATACTCGGATAATGAATAAATATTTTTCTTAATTTTTTTTTTTTTTTTTATACCGCATAAACTTTAACGACGTTAGTAGTGTAGTAATAGAGTGCTTGCATCATTAGCTTGATGTTCCAAGTTCAATCCATACCACGTCTTTGAAAACACCACGCTCAACTTTTGTTTGTCAAGGTTTGTGTTTCGGAGTTAAAAGAGTTGAGAGAAATTTGTTACCACATTAAAAAAAATTAAAAATTACGCTCCTTGACTTTAGTGGCTGTCTCGACATTGGGGAGGTGAATAACATAACAAAAAAAACACTTTTCTTTTGAAAAAGTATAGTTTTTTAGGCAATGCGATAAATTCATACTTATTAAAACACCTAAAAAATGCAGAAACTTGATGGGAAGAGTGCAGATTGTTGTATTTGATAGCAACATCAAAGTTATATCAAAATATCAGTCTCAAATTAATTAACAAACTACTTGTAGTTCAACGAACCTCTCACCACAAATACAGAAATAAGACATCAGTACAAAAAAATTTATGTTTAATTTAAATTTTGACTAACAAAAATATCATATCATTGTGATAAATCAGATTGCCACGTTCATCAGATCATCCAATTATCATATATCTGATATATCACGCGGTTTATCAGATTACTCGTGGCAAACTAGATTATCAATATAATTTGTGGTAAGTCTTAAGGTATGTAAAAATCAAGTTTAATGTTAACAGAGATTCCTAAAAAAAATTTCTGAAGTATTAACTTCCATAATAAATAGTGCAACTACGCTAAGTTTTCAAATCTTATAATTTCTCCAAACCAGACCTTTATGATTTAAACGAGTCTCTCCCAATTGAGCTGGGTTTTAACTACTGCACGGTCACCATCAAAACCGAGATATTTTTTGATAAAGTCTGAATTCTATTATTGAATTTAGTTTAAGATCGAAAATATTTTCTCTCCCCCTCTCTGGTGTCTAGTGGTAAAAAAACTTTCCAATCTCTAAATACTTTAATATATATATTCTGATTACCTATAATTACTTCAATTTATTTACACTTCATTACGTTACTATTCTGTTACTTAACATAAGAGGCCATCCATAAAGTACGTACGCAATAAAAGTACTGATTTTGAACCCCCTCCCCCCTTGTACGCACTTGTACGCTTTCGACGATCCCCCCTGCGTACGTACGCATTATTTATTCCAAAATAAAGCCCCCCTTCCTGAATGCATAACTTTTTTTTTTCAGTTATTTAGGTGCACTAAGAAGTCCTAATGGTCTTACCACAGAGCACCGCCACAAGAAGAATATCATTTATTAAGTTAGCTCTCAGTTTCCAACTTTGCCGATAACGTTTATTTGCTTCGAGCGTGGATCGAGCCAACAACCCTTGGGTTACAAGTCCAATGCTCTACCCACTGCGCCATGGCTGCTATAAAACAATAAAAACCAAAAAATATCTAGTTATTTCGACATTTCTCTGTACTTAATTAAAAACCGGGAAGTTAATAAAAGTAAAGAATAATATTATAAAAAAGGATTCTTGCAAGTATGTTATATTTTTTATTTTCACAAATGGTGACTTAAATAATTCAAACATATTATCAAATACAGGCATGAACTCAGCTTCCACAATTTTCTCGACAACCTCCTCACTGACATCTTCACTTTTATTAATATATTCACTTTCACTTACACTCTCCTCACTCTCCAATTCAATCGTTTTTTTTAATTTTTTATATGCTTTTTTATGCCGTTTAATTGCAGCCTCACTTGGCCAGTATTTATTGCAGTTAACGCAAATTTCGTTTGATAGCTTTTCTTTCATCGATAGGGCAATACAGATCAAATGGTATTATTTTGTATTTTAATCCTTCTGTAGGTATATCATGTAGCAAAAGGCGATGTGTCAGTGGTCAAAATGTTGATTGGTTTGATACGTTTTTAAAATATTTAGACGGCTCTATTGCTTTATAACCATTCTCGCAGTATTCGTAAATGGTTGGAAATGGAATGAAACGTTGGGGGAGGTTTTTCATCCAGTTTGTTTGAAATGGTGTGCAGCATGACTTGTCTTGGCATTTTACGATTTGAAGGCTATATCGCGATTGCTGACAATGTTTTTCTACCAAAACAGGATCAGGAGTAGGTGGTTCATATGCTTTTCCAACTGGTACAGCCTGGCAATAAACAGGATACCCATCAATGACTGTTTTCTCCCAAACTTGGGCTAAAACGGTAGCCACTTTTTGAAAGTTCTCTAGCTCCAATTTTTGGCCGATTATTTTTCCTGAAGAATCAAGGTGGTTGCCAAAATAATCATGAGGAAGAATTATTCCAGCCAAATCATGAGAAAGAGGTGCCATTCTTCTTTCGACGGGGTTAAAGGCTAAAAGCCCAGCTGCCCATCATGAAGAAGGGCATCTAAATCAAACAAGCGGAAGAGAACAGCAGTTGCTAAGGTTTTAGGAAAGCGCGGTGCCTCATCCTGAGCTCCATCAGTCTCCATTAACATAATTGGTCTACGTTCAACCAACTTGGTTTTAAAAAGCTCTCTAACATCAAAAGCATGTGTAAAAGCATTTGATATATTGTGTTTCCCACTTCTTATGCGTATGAAAGTGTCCCCACTGCAAGATACATTTCCAGTTTTGTTAACTTTGCATATGCCATACACTGATGGGATCAATTTGTGCTGTGGGCCAACGACAATGTCGTGATCCATGAGTTTGACCTTGTAATCCATATGCATCAGCAACGGCGCCTGAAGGCTTGCTGCAGCAAGACCCAATGGATCCCTGGCTTTATCATCGCTGGAAATGAAAAGCAAAGCTTTTGGTCCAAATTATTTGCAAACTTCAAACATGTCGTCAATAAATGAGATTACAAACATTCTATAGTTGTTTTTTTTTCGCATTGAGTTTTCTGGACGTAATAGCTTCACTGGAACCGTGTCGACATGTTTTTTCCCTTTAGGAGTGTTTCCACGTCGTGGTAAAAGACGAAGGTACAAACGACTCCTACTCAAGGTAAAGCTTATTATTGTCAACTCTGTCTGAAGGCCATCCAAAGTGGAGACGCTACGAAGGCAGTTAGTTCTTCGACGTTCGTCAGCTGCTGATGAGTTCTGCGCAATTTTTATTATTGTTGATAAAAGCTCTGGTTGATCAACTTCAAGACGCGGTCCCCCATACCTGCGTACACACTTTATAAATGGCCCCTAATGCAACGTATAATATATAAAACATAACATAACGTAGTTTAACAAGTATAACAAAGTATGACTTGATTTAACAAATGTTTCTTATCATAAAAACTCAGCGTTTCTTTAAAAGTAAAAATAAAAAAATTGTTTTTTTAAATATAAACATGTTATTGTAAAGGAAACTCCTAGAACACGATGAAGTTTATCGATAAATGATATATTATAGTTTTAGTGATGTATCATAGTTTTAAAAGATATATCAAGTTTTAGCAATATATGATATATCATTGAGTACCACTTTAAATGGTTAAATTAAAAACCTAATTTATAAGCATATATACTCAAATGTGCTTAAACAATATAAAGTCATATAATTTTTTAGTATAAATTATATTCTTAAGTTTAATACATCGCAACGTTAGAATTATCTTGTTCTATCTCCACGTTTTTGACTTTTGAGATAAAACGATTAAAAAGAGAGACTTAAGGAGACGGCACACAATTTTTTTTTTATAACTTATGTTTTTTCCGCAACTTTTTTACTTATAACTAAGGTTCCAATACGATAGAAAAACATTATTCTGAGGTACACAACACTATCAATAATTCAAATTTTTCAAAAAGTGGAGATAGAACAATATAATTCTAACGTCGCAACACGTCGATATAATTGTGGATAAGTATGAGTCTCGACGTCCCCATGATGTTTGTCGGATATCTTGAGATGTACAATGCCCATTGTTATAGAGCAAAATTAAAAACTCTTAAAAGTGACATATTCAAAATTTCTGTACTATACACTCCAAGAAAAAATCCGTTATATACAACGAACTGCATTTGTCGCTATTGCACCGACGGGTTTTCCGTTATGTTAACGGATTAAAATTTTAACGGATTGAAATTCGTCGATATTGATCCGTTGAAATTACGGATTTTATTCAGTTTGTGCAACAAACAATTCGTTAAAATAAAGGAATTATTACACTAGGCGGCTTTTGCTGTTTTGGTAAAATAAATAATTTACTACGTCATCATATTGAATAATTTATTATATCCATTTTTAAAGTTAGAAAGGAATTATACCAGATAAACTGAGATTTCATTGCAAAATAGTCCCTAGTATGATATTCAACATCTGATACAAACAGTACAACTTATACAAACTAACTTGATCGGGAGAGATTTTTTAGCAAGCTTTAAAAACGTTTTAACTTTAAAATTGAAAATCAATTAAATATTTATAATAATTTAATTCAATTTAGAAACTTTTAATTACAATAAAAATTACAAAAATTTAAATAAAAATATAAAAAGTTTTTTAATATATATTTTATTAATACAGCTATTATATTCAAGGTTAAAAAACATTTAAATAAAAAACACAAACATGTATACAACTGTTACTATACTAGGATTCAATTTTTAATACTGTTGTAAATTCATGTGTGTGCACATTTCAATTCCAGCAACCTGTTGTCGATTATTTAAAAATAAACAAACCTTAAAATACAATAAAGAAATTATTGAATATAAATGATATACCATAATACAAAATGGAAATAAATTTTAACTAATAACCCTGTAAGAAACATTTGTTGCTAATTCTTTATTTCTAAATTACTAATAAAAATTATGTTATTTTAATAGTTCTACATTTCAATGTATTAAACAAAAATTAAATGCACTACAAAAGAACCTTACCTGTTAAGTGAAAGGTTCTAAAATTTTTACGCACATCATTAGTTGTAAAATTTTTACACACATTAAGAATAAAAGAAAAAAAGTCTCTCACCTTTTTATCTAATAAAAATAAACACATTAAAAGTATTAATATTAGAACTTAAATTTGATACCTCATGCCTGAATGCCACATGTCTAAAGTAGCAAGTTCTATACAAATATAAACAAGCAATATATAAACTTAGTTGTAACTAACATAAAAAAAATTGCAAGTAAAAAAAAAATAGTTTTACAACTAGTTTAAACTTACAACTAGTTTAAACTGTGATATAGCATGACACGTGTCTAAAATAGCAAATTATAAAAGCATATACAAATTTAAATAACCAAATTATAACAATCTATATATAAACTTTGCATTAACTAGCCTAAATACCCATAAAATAAAAAAAATGCAAGTAAAAAGTTAACAACTGATTTATTTTACAACTGATGAAACTTACAGTGTAATATTGCAAGCCATATGCCTAAAATAGTCAATTATAAAGACATATAAACAAATTATATGTAAACTTAGCTGAAACTAGCCTAAATAAATATACCCATTAAAATAAATGTCAGTAAACAATTAAATTTTATACAAGAAAATTTGTAGACAAATATAAGATATTTTAAGCTTCCATTTATTGGATTTTACTCAAACTTCACTAAAACTAAAATTGATAAAATTATTAAAAAGTATTGTAAAAATGTAATAATCAAATTTATATTCACAACCGATAAATTAAAAAACAATTTTTGCATAAAAGATCCACTTCCTAAGATGCTTAAATCTAACCTTGTCTACCAATTTCCTTGTGCTGGCTGTAACGCCAGTTATATTGGAGAAACCTCCAGACATTTGACAACACGGATAAATGAGCACCTTATGAGTGACAAGCAATCACATATTTTTAAACATTTAAACTCATCCATTAATTGTAAAACATTAACTAATTATGATTGCTTTCAGATTTTAGATACTGCCTCTACCATTAACAAATTAAAAATAAAAGAAGCACTTCATATTAAATGGGAAAATCCTTCTTTAAATAAACAAACATCTCATTATATTATAAATTTATCTATCTAACTTACTATATTAGTATTATTATTAATATTTTAATATTAGGAAGTTTGTTTTGTCATAATTTTTAATATAATTTTTAATTGGTTTGTAACAAGTTTATTTGTCCGTTAACTTTTTCTCTGTACTTTCTTCAGTTTTAAATTTATTTACCAGAGTTTTAATTGTAAATTAAATCTTTTGAAATTGTAGTATGACTACGAAACATGTCAAGAATAAAAAATATTGTGATTTTTTTTAAAATATATATATATATATATATATATATATATATATATATATATATATATATGTATGCGTGTCTATGTAGGTGTATATATATATATGTATATATATATATGCATATATATGTATATATAATATATACATATATAATATATATGTATATATTATATATACATATATATATATACATATATATATGCATATATATATATACATATATATATACACCTACATAGACACGCATACATACATATATATATATATATATATATATATATATATATATATATATATACACATGCACACACACATATATATAAAAATACATATAAACACACAAATATATATAAAGACACTTACACACACACAAACACATATACATACACATACATATATACATACACATATACATACATACATACACACAAATACATACATATACACACATATACACAAATATATACACATATATACACAAATATATACACATACAATACATACATATACACACATATACACACATATACACAAATATATACACATATACACAAACATATACACACATATACACAAATATATACACATACACATATATACAGATATACACATATGCATACACACATACACACATACATACATACGTACATACATACATACATACATACATATACATACACACATATATACATATACAAACAAACACACAATACATACATATAAATAATCATACATATGCATATATGTAAATAAACACATATAAACAAATAAGTAAACACATTGTACATATACGCATACATACACACAATGCACAATCAGGTTCATACAAATATGTACACATATGGAACAGAAGGGTAAGGAGTAGTAGAAGAGATAACTGAATAGGTTTAAAATAAGGGAAAACTAAAAGCTGTTATATTTTTGAAAAATAGACAGAATTAATTGAAGATATAAGATAGTGAAAATGCTGAGTTAGAATTTTATTGAGTGTTTTTATGAAGGATAAATTTTTTGATATTGGCAATGAAAGCATTTCTAGTAATGTTTGGGAGATTTATTTTTATTGAAAGTGGCAGAGAGTTCCAAGAGTGATTTGATTGGTATTTAGTAGATTGAATACCATATTTGCTAGTTTTAATGTTTGGGAGATTTATTTTGATTGAAAGTGGCAGAGAGTTGCAAGAGTGAATTGATTGGTATTTAGTAGATTGAATACCATGTTGTTTTTTTAAGGTAGAGCTAGTTTATAAAAAGATATTGATCTAAGTTTGTAATTATAAATATCACTTGTGAATTTAAAATAGTTGTTGAAAGCAATAGGCATGGTATTATGAATGATATCCCACACAAAAACACAGTTTAACAAGTAGATGAGTTCATCTAACTTCAAGATATTTGATAAACTATACCATAAGTCTGAATAAAAATTGCTTGGTTGGAAATGAACTATTCATATAGATTTATTTTGAAGTTTTTTAAAATATTTAAGTTGAGTAGATGAACTTTGCCCCCATATTTGGCATTAGGTGGGAATTAAATATAGCATGCCAAATATTTATCAATGTTTCGTAGTTGTCAAAGTGCCTTACTTTGGAAAGCATTCTATTAGCTCGACTTTTGCAAGATATTGCTTTGACTTTTGCAAGATATTGCTTTTACTTGTCGGTGAAACAATAGATTTTTATCTAATATAATGCCTAAATATTTGATCTTATCTACAGTATTAATTTTTTTACCACTTATTCTGAAATTAAGTTTTTTTATAATTGTGTTGCCTTGAGATTTAAAGATAACTATTTCAGACTTCTTGGTATTTAAGGAAACTTTGTGTGATTGTAGCCATTGTACCAAACATGCAAGGTCATGATTAAGATTTTTATTTAGTTTTTTAAGAGATTTACTAACAATAAGAAGATTGGTATTATCAGCAAAATGATGTTTTGGAGAATTTTACACATGTGTGCAGATCGTTTTTATAAACAAGGAAGACCTAAGATTGAACCTTGTGGAACACCAATACATGTAAACCTAGTATTAGAGGAAGTGTTTCCAACATTTACAAACTGAGAGCACATATACAGGTACGACTTAAACTATTTGAGAGCAACTCCACTGACACCGTAAGGATTTAATTAGACAGCAAAATCTCATGCTCAACAGTATCAAACGCCATCTTCAAATCAACAAACACTCCAGCAGCAAATTGTTTTTGATCCAGGGCTTCGCGTATTGTCTCACTTATATCAATGAGTGCTTGATTTGTACAGTGCTTTTTGCAGAATCCAAATTGAAGGCTATAGAGATTATTAGATTGATTTAAACGACATACAAATAATAGTGTAATTTAAACTGTGTTTATCCATTCGCTTTCTCTACTGAAATTTAGTAGAAAAAGCAAATGGATAAACATAATTTAAATCATGCTTTTTTAAAAAAGTTTCACATTTAGTCTTCACATTTAGT
Source organism: Hydra vulgaris (assembly GCF_038396675.1). Lineage (NCBI taxonomy): Eukaryota > Metazoa > Cnidaria > Hydrozoa > Anthoathecata > Hydridae > Hydra > Hydra vulgaris. The sequence goes on along the minus strand of NC_088921.1, from coordinate 141,529 downwards.
AAATGTGAAGCTATTTAAAAAATGGCTAATTAAACTTACTGCAACAAACCTTTTATCTAGGTACGTGTGTAAAAATTTTAAACCATTTATTCAATTAAGTTTTATAATGGTTCGAAAGAGCTTTGAATTTGTAATAAAATGGTGAAAACTTTATGAAAAAAGAATAACTACAAAAAAAGTTATACTCATTTAAGTAACATTATTTTTTATTAAGCCTCGCTTAAGAAAAATGCAACTTACGTATAACACTCGCGATCAGCTGACGGCAGCTTTGTAATAAAATCATTGTTAATTTGCGCATGATTTTGCATTGTGAAATGTTCAAAACGATTTAAAAACGTTATTAAAAAAGTTTCGATTTAAAATAAATAAATATTTTTAATGATTAAAACGTTATAGTAAAATTTATAACAAAATTTTATAAAACATGCATAAAAAAAATATCGCGCATTTTTGTTATATTTACAATAATTATATATATATATATATATATATATATATATATATATATATATATATATATATATATATATATATATATATATATATATATATATATATATATATATATATATATATATATATGTATATATATACCAATTACAATTTCCCTCAATTACAGCAGAAATTTTAGATAAAACAATAGAATTTGTAAAATCCCATTTAGATCCCATATTAGAAACAAAAGAATTTGTAAAATCCCATTTAAATTACTGAGGACACTATCCATATAATTAAGCACTGCAGAAAAACTTTACTCTATTTTAATAAGGAAACGTAGAAGTAAAAAACCACGCACAAATGCTTTGATGTAACAATGGGAAGTTACGACGGAGCAGAAATTTGCGAATTTGTAGGTTTATTTATTTTAAATACCCTAAAATAATCCAAATTAATCAATTAGGTCTTTATCGCGACGACGGATTAATAATAATGCGTAAAAAATCAGGGCCACAACCCGATAAAATTAGAAAAGATATTATTAAAGTTTTTAAAAACATTGGCTTCCAAATTGAAATAAACATAAATTTAAAAATAGTGAATTTTCTTGATGTCACATTTAACCTCTCAGAAAGTTCCTATAAGCCTAACGACGAATTATTGTGCATTAATGTGAATTTGAACCATCCCCCTCAAATTCTAAAACAAATTCTAATTTTAATTAACTATAGGCTAAACCAAAACTCTTCTAATGAAAATATTTTTAACTCCTCTAAACGCGTTTATGAAGATGCTCTTAAAAAAGTGGCTTTCAAAATTTTGAGCTTAAATTTGAAAAGAAAACTGCAAAAAAGCGTAATAGAAATAGAAACATAATTTGGTTCAATCCACCGTACAGCAAAAATGTTTCAACAAATATAGGTAAAATTTTTCCAAAATTAGTGAACAAACATTTTCCTCCCTCTAATAAATTACATAAGATTTTTAACAAAAATACCATTAAAGTAAGTTATAGTTATACAAAAAATTTAGAAAGAATTGTAAAAGGCCACAACTACGCGTTAATTAATAAAAATGAACATATAAAAGAAAAAGACACTGATTATTGTAATTGTAAACAAAAAAAAGATTGCCCTCTAAATGGAAAATGCTTTTTGAAAAATGTAATTTACAAGTGCATTGTTTCCTCACTAAACAACCCTGATAAACAATATATTGGCTTAACCGAGGGGAATGGAAAAAACGATATGCCAACCACAAACAATCGTTTAAACAAAAAAAAATATTCAAAAGAGGCTATCCTGTCAAAATATATTTGAGATTTAAAAGAAAAAAAGAAAAATTTTAGTTTACAATGGTCTAGTCTAAAATCGTAATGTTTTTAACAAAATTGTGACTTTGAAGAAAGCCTAATTTTTGAAGCAAATAAAACTGTGACATCCTAAGAGTCGATTCTTTAGTATGCAAAGAACAAGAATTGCAGAACTTTTTTCAGTAAGTTGTTGGCTTAACATTGCCTTTTGATAAGAAAACTTGGTTTGCGTGAATGTCAACTGTTGTTTCAAACAAAAAATTTGAAGTTTTTTCAACTGTAAATTTAAAAACTTTTCCTTTAATTTTTTTCTAAGTTGAGAAATTATCTTTTCCTTACGAGTAATAACTTGATTTAGATACTGAAATCTGTATGGTCTAGCCTTTGCCTTAAATCATCTTAAATCATTAATATCTTTTTTATGCTTTCTTTTCTTAATTGCGATTTCATTTGCCAAAATAGTTAATCTCTTTCTCATAACCTTTTTTCTGGGACTCAACTGGTCATCTCTCAAACTGGATAGTGGTTCATGAGAAGAGGTTTTTAAAGTAGGATGAGATAAAGGAAATAAGTGATCACTATTTGATAAAGATGAAACACTGATTTGTTGAGAAGAAAATGAAGAGCACGTAGCAATGTCAATTGAGGTTGCGATTGATTGCGATGTTTGTGCCACAGCAGATGTTGTTATTTGGTATGCAAAGAGCATGTTGCAGATGTCAAAAAATGGTTTCGAATTTTGTGAAAAATGGTTTACAAATACTTTTGATGTTCTAACTAGTTGCAGAATCTGAGTTATACAAATTTTGATGTTAAAATACTTACCGATTAGTTCTACAGTTACTTTATATGAACTGTTGTTGGTTGCAAATATATGCAGTACAGGTTCATTTCTACAATCAATATTTAAATGAGCTGGTATCGGAAAATTACAAGCTAAATAAGCTTTAGCTTTACAATAAAATAGATATATTTTCTTGTGAGGTCCCATGATGCACTAAATTAAATTCAACAATCATTGTGAGTACTAGTGGTAGTAGTAGTAGTTTCATTTATTTCGCCGTTAAGTATACATACAACGGACAAATATAACGAAAGGAAATGGCTGGAGCAAGAAGAAGGCATCAATTAGCCTTATCACCGACCCCCATTACAATCGTATTTTACAAGTCCGTAAAATAATAAAAAATCTTTACAAAACGTCAAGTATAAGAAGTTTAGAAACAAAAAAGTACTAAAAAATTAAAAGTAAACCTAGTTAAGAAAGATATAAAATCTATAAATATATATGTGTACCAAGCAAACATGTCAGCGTTGAATCAACGTTGAAAACCGGTCGCAGCGTAGAAAAAGCGTTGCAGTCACAAAAACAAAGCGCTTTCAACGTTGAATCAATGTTTGTTTTTGTATACTAAATCGCGGTAAATTTAAACAATGAATAAGCGTTGAAATTGTAATGTATTTTAAGCGTCTCAAAAAAAAAAACGTTTATTAAACGTGGAATCAACTTACGCAAAAAGCCACTATAAAGACGATTCAAAATCTACGCTTTATCAACGTTAAAAATAAACCGCTTTTTAAACGTCACATTTTCAACGTTGAATAAGCGTATAAATTTCAACGTAAATTATCTTCTCAAAAAATCGCGTTTATTCAACGTTGAATAAAAGTACGCAAATAATCACTGTAAAAACGTCGCAAAGTTTAAGGTTTATCAACGTTAGACATAAGCTGCTTTTTCAACGTATATAAGCTATTTATGAAACAGCGTTTATTCAACGTTACATATACCAAAGTTGAAAATGTCGTAGTTGAAAAACGTTGAAAAAATGTTACTTTGACAACGTTGTTAAAACGTTGTTTTGAAAACGTTGAGGAAGTGGCACATTGAAAATTATTGTCTCATTAACTAGCGATTACAAAAATAATTTGCCGTAAGTAAAGGCAAGGAAAACTTAATAGAATGCATGCAGATGAATAAAAAATTTTTTAATAAAGTTATGTTTTATAGTTTCATTTTATTGAGGCTAATTTAAAACTTTTAGATTTTGCATCAAATTGTATATAATTTACATAAATCTCGGTTTTTTCAGGTTATTTTTGTTGATGATTTATTTATTTTAAGTTGACCATTTTAATAATTTGCAAAGTTGTATTAAATATGTTATTTCTAACTTAGATAGCGATTCCACGGCTTAACAAAAAACATTTGACGTTTGACAAAAAACAGGTAATTTTCATAAACTTTGCTCTCTTATATCTTTTTGTATGGTTAAGCCAGCGCCTTGAGGTTTTTTGCATCAGTTAGTGTTACTCAATCTCTTTCCAACCATATATAGAAAGTACTAAGCTTTGTATGGTTTCATTTATATATTACCCATATCTTGAGACCACTTTTCATAAAAAAACTTGCCGCGGGAACGTTTTTTTAAAACGAAGCTTTTGAAGGTAAGGATTCCAAAGAACTTAAACACATCTAATTTTTATGAAACTTTCCATATTTATTAAGAAAAGGACGAGGAATCTAATGGAATCTGGAAGTTATTTAACATTTATACAAAATAATTTAGTTCTCAGCGTTTAAAAACTTCAAGGTTAATTTATATAGAAAAAAAAAGTGTTTTTGAAAAACGTCCAGGTGGAAATTGCAAGTTTAGCCTTTCCTTTATTTAAAACAAGTATTTATTTAAGTTTACCTAAAGAATTGGTACTTAGGATTTGCAGATATAAATTATGTGTATATATATATGCTTTTGTTCGCGTATTTAATGACGTTATCTGTTTTGATTTTTGCGTTTGTTTTGGTTAAATTATGAAAATTAAATTGAAAGTGAAAGTATAATTCTTAAAATTTTAATCAAATGAAAATACATCTTTTACTTTTTCCCAGGTAAAAGATCTGCATTCTTCAAGAAAGTTAAAATCTTGATTTTTACTATTTTAACTACAGGTTGCTCTTATTTAAACTGTTTTTTTCAAAACAAAAACCTAAAAATAGTATTCAACAGAAGCTTATGAAAATGGAGTTGTGTAAGAAATTCTTTATTTCTTTTTATATTTATTTTCCCTATTTGTTTGTTGATTAAATATTATGAACTTTTGTAATAATTATTTTAATTCCTTTTTTTTAGGTGTTGACATTAACAATAGTCTCACCAAAATGATTGCTCCATCTATAAGTCAAGAAAGTCAAAATTATAAATTAGGAATACTGTAGCACAAATTTTTTTCACTTTATTAATTCTATTTATTGAAACCAAAATAATCCACCCCTTATTTTTCTTTATGTCACTTAAATTAAGTTTACTTTTATTTTTAGTCTCTGACACTGTTATGGATTATCTGAATATTAATGGAGGCATTGTATTCCTCAAAAATCCAGATTTGGTTTTAACCAATCGCCATTTTTTACAAATTTGTAAAGAAAAAGATAAATTTAACTTGACATGGCCAAATCTTTCAGTATTTTTTACATACTTGTTTAAATACCCTATATCTAGAGTTATGCTGATCAAGTGCCTTCAAAAGTCAAAAGATTTTATTGCAAAAGTAAATCGTGCCAAAAATTTTAATTTAGTATTTTTATGTATTTTTATAGTATTTTTATGGTTGGAGTATTTTTATGGTTGGAGGTTGGCTGCAAGAGCAGGTCCAACTATGTTTACTATGCATTTTTGAACCTTGTCTAAAAGAGTAAGGGCATTATTGGAAGATCCGCCCCAGATAGGGCAACAGTATTCCATACTAGGAAGGATTTGAGATATATAGAGATAAAGAATAAAATCCGGAGTAAGAAAGTGTTGAGCTCGATAAAGAGATACAACCTTAGCAGATGCTAATTTTGTAATGGATTTGATATACAGTTTCCAAGAAAGATTGGAAGTAAGAGTTAATCCTAGAAGACGAAGGGTAGATGGCTCATGGAGTACATTACTGTTTATAAATATAGGAAGATCTAGATTATGGCGATAACGATTAGCTGAAAAAAATTAAGTTTTCTTTGAGTTAAAGTTCACCAGCCACAGTGAGCCTAATGCTGTAGCAGAAGTGAGATCCTTTTTAAGCTCAAATACCCCCTTCAAGCAATCAGAGAGTGTTGAGTTCTTATCAAGGCAGGAATAAATGGTAGTATCAGCTGTAAAACAAGGCAATTGAAATCCATAGTGATGATCAGAAAGTAAGTTATTAGATTCGAGAGGAGAGCATAAGTGTTTGTTAATTAAAGACTCAAAACCTTTGCTTATAATTAGACTATTAGATATATCTACCTTCTTCAAAAACGTCAATTACATGTTACAAATTAAAATTTCTTTATTTGATAGGTGAAATCACCAGATAATATAGGTGGTATCCAAATTGGAAACTGGGAGATTTTCTTGATTAAATTGCGTTTTAATAAGAAAGTTTTTAGAACCATTTCCTAAAGGGATGTATGCAATAGAAGTTGGGGTAACAGAGCATGAAAAGTCATCATTAGCAATTTTCAAAATTAAATCAGTAGGTACAAAAACAGTAATTTGATTGGGAACAACTTCACTATTGTGGATAGAAGTAAGGGAAGAGCAAGCATCAGAAGGTAACTACTTTTAAAGTTGGAAGTTACTGGAAGAGCCAAGACAAAGTTTATATAGCTAGGTAACAATTAACAGACGACTTAAAAAATTGCAAAAAGATGGGTAAGTCCATCATGCCAGACTTTATCGAAAGCCTTTGATGTAATGCTATGTAGTACCATTCTGTAGCAACAGTTAGCAAGTCAGTTCTAAAACAAGATGATTGAAATCCATTTGTTTCGTATGTCATCTGCAAATAGAGCCACCTTCAAGCTTTTTAGGATGATCACTAGTTTTGGTTAAAAGTTAACCCATTACTTAGTGACACTAGTGTGATTTAGGAGCGTTTAGTGCCACAGGGTTTGTGTGTTTTGTGATTGTGATGTTATTGTTGTGATGTTTTGTGTTGATAGACAACTTGGCTTACCTTCTCGATGGTGTCTATTGTTAAAACATTTTTCTATGTTATTTTCATTTTTTTTATCTTAGGCGTTTTCATAGGTTCACATAAGCAATCTTAAAGAGTAAGTTTCTTATTTTATACTTATTTAGTTTTAAATGTTTTTAATTTATATATTTTTAAAATGAATTAACAAAATATTTTTAACACGTTATTGTGTGTCTGTGTTTCTAATAATAATATTTTTACATTTTTAGATATAATTTCTGCTATTATACCTGCCTATTGCAGTTGTAAGTACTCCAAATTTCAGAAAGTTTGTTTGCTGTAAGTTATTTTCATTAAAAATTAAATTTTAACTTTATTGAAGAATCTTCTGTCTGTTAAATAGGTTATTCTGAATAATTTCGACAGATTTTAATGCCCTTTTGCAGTAATTTACTGACCGATCTGTAAATTATACAATAATTTCAAAATGATGTATGATTCGGATTCCATGATTCCTTTATGCATATTTATATGGTGTAATTATAATAAAACCCCAAATTTTATTTTCCAAAACTAAGTAAATAAGTGAAAACCACCAGTCTGTAAAATAGATGATTCTGGTTAACCTCGTCAGATGAATAAAAATGGGACCATTATGAAAAATTTCGAATCAAATTTAATAACGGTTGAAAAATATCAAATATATTCAAAGTTGGTTTGTGTAGCCCTTTTGCAGTAATTTACTGACCGATCTGTAAATTATACAATAATTTCAAAGTTTAGTACTATTCGCATTCCATGGTTCCTTTATGCACATTTGTATGGTGTTATTATAATATAACCCAAATTTTATTTTCTAAAACTAAGTAAATAAGTAAAAATCCTCAGCCTGTAAAATAGATGATTCTGGTAAATCTCGTCAGTTGAACAAAAAAATTTTGGCGTATTTTATTTTCTTATAGTTGTTGGATCACTATGGAAAATTTAAAGTCAAATGTAATAATGGTTTAAAAGTTATTCTAAAGTCAGTATGACACCAAAATTAAGTAAATAAGTTAAAACCCACAGTCTGTAAGATAGACAAATCTGGACATTCCCGACAGAGTTAAAAACATTTTTTTTTTGTATTTTATTTTCTTATAGTTGTTAAATCAATATGGAAAATTTCAAGTCAAATGTAATAACGGTTCAAAAGTTATTCAAAAGTCAATATGATCCAAAAATACTCTCTTTTTCGGTGCCATAACACTGCATATTTTTCATACTTAAGCCCTATACCTTTCGTCAAAAAATCATCAATTTTTGCACTACAAAATATTCAATAACTTTGGATCCGCTTAACTTCAAAGGTCGAGTGACCCCTCATTTTTTAAGTCAGGTTAAGCTCTATACGATGATATAAATTATATATGTTTTTTTAAATTATAAAAAAATTGTCTGGAATGGCTAACTTAGAAATAGCATTTAATTTTAATAAGATTCAGATGTTTAAAGTAATATCAAAATTAATAAAATATAATAAGTCAGACTAAATTTAGTCTGTTAACAGACTCAATTTTTTATTTATTTGATAAACTTTAAACACCTTACCCTAATTATTAAGCAAATATTTCAGTATAAAATCTTCTACCAATAATGAAAGTATGCATTATTATGTTTTTTTTGTAAAAACACGTTTTGATAAGAAACTTTATTTCCATTTTTTTGAAAAACTTATTTCAATAGAAAAAGTATTACTTCCTAATTATAGAGTTGGTGTTGTATATTTAATTCTAACATTCTTTATCATATATTTTTATTTATTTTAATAATATGTATTTATGCATGTATATATGGGTAAATTTATGAATATATATAAAAGAAATATATACATTTTATATATATATATATATATATATATATATATATATATATATATATATATATATATATATATATATATATATATATATGTATACATATATATATATATATTTATATATATATATATACATATATATATACATAAATATATATATATATATATATATATATATATACATATATATATATATATACACACATATATATATATATATAAATATATATATATATATATGTATATATATGTATGTATATATTTAAATCATATTTTAATTTATTTTAATAATAAGTATCATGCATGTACTTATGGGTAAATTTAAATATATATAAACGAAATGTATACATTTGTTATACGTATGTAAAATGCATATATTTCTAGCCCTAATAATAGAGTAAGTGTTTTATATTTAATTCTAACATTTATTCTTTATCATATACCTTTGATATATATTTTTATTTGTTTTAATATTATGTATTTATGCATGTACTTATGAATATATACATATAAGAAATATATACATTTTATATAAGTATATATATATATATATATATATACATATATATATATATATATATATATATATATATATATATATATATATATATATATATATATATATATATATATATATGTATATATACATATATATTTTTAAATATGTATATATACATATATATTATACTTATATATATATATATATATATAAATATGTATATATATATATATATATATATATATATATATATATATATATATATATATATATATATATACATATTTATATATATATATATATAAGTATAATATATATGTATATATACATATTTAAAAATATATATGTATATATACATATATATATATATATATATATATATATATATATATATATATATATATATATATATATATATATATATATACGCACGAAAATAAGTTTCTCCTAAAAAACTATAAAAATAAATGAGTTCAAATAATATTTACATTAACTACCCTTTTTAAAAAAACATTTTAAATAAATAGCATAAGTAATCATTTCTAAAGAATTCTTTTTATAATAGTGTCAGCAAATTCCACAAATGTGTGAAAATTTACAGTAGTTAAGACATTTGCAACTTCCTGTAATTTAATTTTTGGTATAAATTGAAGTTTTATTAATTTGATCATTCATTTCTGATAAATCTTTGTTGATGAAACACAGTGTCAAATGGAAAAAAATTTAGTTAAGTGATTTTCTACTAATATATAATTGCTCTGTTCTTTTAAGAACATTGAGCACTCTATTGTGTAGAATACTTTTTAAAGTTGTTTAAATATATATGTATATATATATATATATATATATATATATATATATATATATATATATATATATATATATATATATATATATATATATATATATATATATATATATATATGTATATATGTATATATATATATATATACATATATTTATATATATATGTAAATAAAACAAATGATGCCTTATTTTTAGATGATCTATTACAATGACTTCACAATCTTGGGCTTTAGTTGTTTGTTTTCAAAACAGATTGAAGCAGAAGCAGTCGTTCCATGTTGTTGGGTAAAAGATGGTTGGTTATTTTTGTCAACTGGTGTTCATGCAATGAAAGCTGCCCATAATAATTTTCCAATTGATTTTTCATGGAACAAGCTTAGAGTTAAAAGAATTAAAGTAACTGGAGGTCATTAAATTTTACATTACTCATTGCTATTTTAGTTGTTTAGTTAAAAAAACTATTATAGTTTTATATTAATGGTGAAGTACTATATTAAATAAACTTATTTCTTATTTTTATTTTGGGATAAGTAATATTTTGAATCTGTTTATTGTATTATGATTGCCTAGATATATATCGTAATCTGTTTACACTGATTCTTCATTTTAGTTTTTACATTTTTGTTTATATTTGTTTTACTTAATAATTACTAATTAGTATCTATTATTAGATAAAGATGTAGTCAAAGGATTTAATTTTACGACTACAGAGGACTCCGAAAAAGAATGTTAGTAATTATGTTGGTGAATGATTGTATTTCTCTTTGCATTTTCTAATTAACTTATCATTGTTTTTTATATGGTAAAGAATAAATAAAGTTTAATATTAACTAATGGTCATAGCTGATTTTAATAATACTGTCTAAATTTTTTTAAATTGTAATAATTTGATTTTAGGTGTAAGTTTATTTAGTAAAGTTCTGGTAGATCAAAGATAGAGGAATGATATGGTTTTAACTGGTTTCCATCTTATGAACGAAGTACATTATATGATTTAAATTGATGGTTTATAGTTACACCTATTGAAGTAAGTTTAATTTAGTTAATTTATGTATGGAATTGTGACTATTTTTAGTTCTAAAATTTGACTTTCATAAACTTATATATATATGTATATATATATGTTTATATATATATACATATATATATAAATATATATATATATATATATATATATATATATATATATATATATATATATATATATATATATATATAGATATATATATAGATATATATATAGATATATATATAGATATATATATATATATATATATAGATATATATAGATATATTTATTTATATATATATATATATATATATATGTATGTATATATATATGTATGTATATTTATATATATATATATATAGATATATATATATATATATATATATATATATATATATATATATATATATATATATATATATATATATATATATATAGATATAGATAGATATGGGTAGATATATATATATATATATATATATATATATATATATATATATATATATATATATATATATATATATATATATATATGTATGTATATATATATGTATGTATATTTATATATATATATATATATATATATATATATATATATATATATATATATATATATATATATATATATACAGTGACACACAAAATTATGTAACGTTGTTGATTAATTCAAAACTCAAACAAAAAAAACAAAATTATTTACATCGTAATTTACATAACTGCAAAAATTTTATGTTTTTTTTAAATTTGATTTTAAAGAAGAAGAAAAAATATTTATAATTTTTTTTAACTCATTGTAAATGTAACTCTATTAAATGAAATATCTTACAATTTTTCTGTCCAAAGTAAATGTGACTAAAGTAAGAAACATCAAAATTTTTTTTATAAAGTATAATGTTTTGTCAATAAAATTTATTACAAATGCAAGAATATGATTATATGATGATAATTATAAATTAAGTTTTAAGTTTTATCCTTGTTAAACATTAAATATTTTACAATTTATTGAAAAAATATTCGATTTTTATTTTTTTTTTGTTCCTTAAATGTGTTTTTTTATCGTCAAGGAGAGCAAAAAATTGTTTTGAATAACCTAAATTTCTAATAAATGCAGGTTCGAATAACTGCATTTCTGCATAACGGCATTTGCATGAGTTTGTTAAGGAAAATTCACAGAAGATGAAAATTGCTTTAGATTACATTAGCTCTTTGATTATCAGTTATTTTTTTATGAAATGTGAGAGATATTTAAATGATATAATCTTTAGAAAAAATATATATATGTTTATATATGTTTATGTACATACAGTATCAACTACTTAATATTATATTAATATTAAAAATATTTGTAATAAATAAAATAAATAGATATCAAAAAAGGTCTAAAAATATATATAATTAACTGTAAATAAATAACTATAAATAAATATAATACAAGAAAACAAATAATAATGTAATGACTGAAAAATGATAACTAATGAATTATTGTAATCATGATTCCAAATCAGATCGTAAAGAAAAAATAAAAATTATTAAAAAAACAAACCCATATTGTAACTCTACCAATAGTCTTTCTTCTTTCTTTTTTGATTCTTCTTTTCGTTTCTTTCTTTTTATTTCCTCATTTCACTTTTCATTCTTCTATTTTCTTATTTTTTTTAATTTAAGTTTATGAAGTGTTCTTTCTTTTTTTTTTTTTTAATTTACTTTTTCTCTTCTGTTTTCTTTTTTTTTTTAAATTTGAAGTTTTCTTTATTTAAATATATATTTTTTACCTTTGTGAATGATTTTTTGTGCACCTGTTTGTTTCAAGTTGATTTATATAAACGTTGATGAATTATTTGTGCTTATAAAATAAATAATATTTTTGTAAATAGTTTTGTTTTTTCTATATTCTTTATCTTCACTTTTTTCTTTTACTGTTATAAAAATGCATCCGCCATTTGCAAAGACCTTGAGAGAAACGAAAAGCATTTATGGTTTTAGAGAAATCTCAACATAAAGTTGACTGGATTTTTCTGTGTCTGTGATTAAAGGTGGAGTTGACACATTATACCAAGTTGTCAGATGCTACTCCTATTGTCCAAAAAGTAAAGTATATATATATATATACATATATATATATATATATATATATATATATATATATATATATATATATATATATATACATACATATATATATATATATATATATATATATATATATATATATATATATATATATATATATATATATATATATATATATATATATATATTTATATATACATATATATGAGAACTGTATTTTTTTTCTGTAGAACAAAATTAATTTCAATATACATTAATGACAGAATATACAGTTATGGCCATTGAAATCCGACCACTGCTGAATATAAAGAAAAACAGTCTATGCATGCGAATAATCAATTTATTTTCTTCCCTGACATCAATGATTAGTTAATTAGCTTTTAGCCAATCACATTAGCGTTTATTTTATTGCACTGTAAAATTTATTAAGCTATATATCTCATTGTAGGGTATGGATTATCATTTAACTGTCACAATTTAATTATGACTACGAAGGAAGGTCTTCGTGCTAATATTAAACTTTTATGGGAGGATGGTGCAAGTGAGCGTCAGATATCAGCAAAATTGCGAATGCCAAAATCTACTGTTCATGATATTATACAACTAATCAAAGACACGGGATCCACTGCGCCCAGAAAACGTTTTGGTAAAGCTACAATTACTAGCAAACAAACAGACAATATGATATGCAGGGCTGCTGTGAGAGATCCAACAATATCCAGCACACAAATCAGGGCAGATCTACCTAATGACGTTACAGTCAGCACTCGAACAATTAGAAGGCGTTTATTGAAAGATGCAGGTCTACGTTCTCGTCGTCCAGCCCTCAAACCGCGACTGTCTTTAAAGAACATCCGTGATAGGATCGCATTTTGTAGAGCTCACAGACACTGGTCAATAACCAAATGACGCCAGGTAATGTTTAGCGACGAGACACAAATAAAGCAATTCGCTCCGCATAAGTCATTAGTTCGTCGCCCACCTAATCAGCGTTTTAATGCAAGGTATACCGTACCAGCTGTCAAGCAATGTCCTTCAATTATGGTGTGGGGCGCAATAGCTTCATCTGGTCGATGTGGTATTTATTTAATGCAGAAGGGACAGACTGTTAATATATGTTACATATATATATATATATATATATATATATATATATATATATATATATATATATATATATATATATATATATATATTTATTTATTTATTTATAAATTGTATATTTTAAGCTATTTTATATTTATCATTGTATATTACTGTTTGTATTAAAAATTGATATGGAAATATTGCAAGAGCAGAATTCAACCTACAGTTTAGTTTTATTTGTCAAACCAATATATATTATAGCCACGTTTTATTACGTTAAATAATATTTTGCGATATTTTGTACAGCACATTTTAAGCGTTGATTCAACGTTATATTTTAACCATAACTCGACGTCTTTGTGTCACGTTAAATTGACGTTTTACTAACCATGTTACAAATCCTTGGAAATAGACTGCTTTAATAGCGTTTATGCAAACGCTTTTTCAACGTTTAGTTGCGACATTTTAGTAACGTCATTTAGTAACGCTTTTTCAACGTTACGCAACAACGTTTAATCAACGTCTATTAAAAAACGTTACATATCTTTGCAAAATCGATTACTTTGTCAACGTTTCCGCAACATCTTTTGCGACCGGTTTTCAACGGTGATTCAACGTTGACATGTTTGCTGGGTATATACATACACACATACGCACATGACACATACACACATACATTTATATACATGTTGCCTTGTATTCTTCGTTTTTATAATAAAATGAATAAAATTCCATCCACAACAACATAAATCATATAAAAGTGTCAAAAGTAAAATAAATGTAAGATAATTTACAAAAAGATACTGCATGTTTAGATTAAATGAAACAAGAAATAAAACTTTTAAACTTCAAGACTAAATATTCAAATGTTAACATTTTTAAAGAAGTGTGATAAAGACATTGATATTCTTAATAATAATAGTTGATCTTCTTTTATTTTTAGTTTTTTGGTAGTTAACATGTTAAAGTTCTTTAAGTTAATGTATCATTATAAATTAATTTTGATAACCTCTAAAAAAGACTGGCTATATTTAGAATATTAAAATCCAAATTTACTAAATGATATTTTAAATTAACTTTGATTGCGGAAGTGTTTGTTTTTTATTATGAACAACCTGTTTAAAACTTTTCCATAAAAAAGGTCCCCGATACTGAATAGAATAAGAACATAATTTTAGATTAAATTTTGGAGTTACAAAATTGTTTCCGGAAAATCTGGTGGGGTATTTATGGCTTATTTTACTAAAATATTGATTAAATATTGTTGGAGATAGTTCGTGTTTTATTTTATAGATGAATTGTAAGACTAAATATATATTAATTTTGAACACGTTTAACGATCCAAGCTTACTTAGAAGTGGCTCGCAAGGCACATTTCTTTTTGCTTCAAATACAATTCGGCAAGTATGTTTTTGTTTTGAATAAATTTTTTTCAACTTTGTGTAATTTGTGCTTGTCCATACAATATTTCCGTAAGTTAAATAACTATGTATTAAAGAAAAATATAAATTTTTTAGAGACCTAATGTTTAAGAATAGTTTTGCTTTATACATTATTGCAATATTTTTTGAAAGTTTTCTTTCCAGAGAGCTTATATGAGTCTTCCAAGATAAATTTTCATATAAAATAACACCTAAGAAATTTACAAATGTTTGTCTAGTAATATTTATTTTATTTATATTCAGATCAGGTAATTTTAGTGAAAGATTATCCATTTTATTTTGTTTGTGAAATATTATATACTTAGTTTTTGTTACGTTAAGCGTTAGTTTATTACGTATAAACCATTCGTTTACTTTGTTTAACTCTTCATTAACCACTGTAAAAAGCGTTTTAATAACCCTTTGAGAATAAAACAGGTTGGAGTCATCCCCAAATAAAATAAAATTTAATAAGTTTGATGTATCGTTTGATGTAAAGACAAATCATTTATAAAAAGTGAAAATAATACCGCTCCTAAAATCGAGCCTTGAGGAACTCAGCATGTCAATATATTTTTGGACGTTTTAGCTGTTTCATATTGTATAAACTGTTTTCTGCTTGATAGATATTCTTTAAACCAAAGTAAGTTATTGTTTTTCATTCCGTAATGTTCAAGTTTTTTAAGAAGAATGACATGATTGACGGTGTCAAAGGCTTTAGACAGATCAATAAAAACTCCTAATGTCAAACAATCATTATTGAAGGCATTTGTTACATGGGTTACTAGCTCGGTCAAACCGTGATCGGTTGAGTGATTTTTTTTAAAACCAAATTGCTTGTTGAACAACACGTTGTTTATCGTTAAGTAGCTGTTAAGCCTATTATACGTTATGCGTTCGAGTAACTTAGAAAAGCATGGCAGAACCGATATTTGTCTATAATTTGAAGTATTTGTGTCATCACCAGATTTAAAAATAGATGAGACTCGTGCAATTTTTAGTTTTTCTGGAACAGTACCTAATTTAATTAAAAGATCAAAAATGTGATATAGAGAGTATTCTATAATATTAAAAACTGATTTTACAACATGCACGCTAATTTGATCAAAACCTGCACTAGTGTTGTTTTTAAGACTATCTAGAGCAGATCGCAACTCATAAATATCTAGTTTAGATTCATCCATTACTTTATCATAGGTTTTTAAATATAAATATATGAAGAAGAACTGGACGGAATTTTTTCAGTTAAGTTAGGCCCAATATTAAGAAAGAAGCTGTTCAAATTTTCAGCAATTATTGCTTTATCGTATATAAATTTACCATCTACTAAAATTTTTATAAGCAGATTTTTTTTTTCATAATTTTTTGAATCGCCAATAATTTCTTTAATTACCGTCCACATCTTTTTAATGTTTCCGTTAGTTTTTTCTAACAACTTTGAGTAATAAAATTTTTTTTTAGTTTTTTCAAATATATTTTTATAATGTTTATAGTTTGTTTCATTTTTATGTTTTATTTTTTAAGAACTTTTCATACAACTTTTTTTTTGGATGATAGTAGGCCCTTAGACATCCAAAGACATAGGAGCGACTTGGTATTTATAACAATTTTTTTCTCAGGAAACGCATTTTCATACTGATTACAAAAATGATGAAGAAATAGTTCGTAGGCATTGTTTGCCTCATTTGATTTATGTATAAGGCCCCAATCAATTTTATATTTTAAAAGGTCTTGGAATTATGGAAGGAGTTTTCATTGATCTGCCTCTTGTATATAATAGTTTTTGAAGGCTTATTGTTAATTGCAATATTTTTATATAATAAATGCTTCTTTATTTTTTTTTAAATATTGTGTAGATTTTGTTAAATATTGTGTAGATTTAAATATTGTGTAGATTTTAAATATTGTGTAGATTTTGTTAAATATTGTGTAGATTTTGTTAAAAATTGTGTAGATTTTAAATATTGTGTAGACTACTATTTAGTTGGGTCGGCTATTAATCATTATTAAATTATTTAAAAAATCACCATTAATCTATAAATATTTTTAAATATATGTATAATTTTTATATATCATATATAGCTTAAGGCCACCTTAAGCTATAGGGTAAATTATGGATATGGAAAAAGAGTCATCATAAAAAAGTGTCATTTAATTTTAATTTTAGCATTTTAAATTTTTTTTTCGCAGAATTTCACCTTTAAACTAATTTTGGTGTGTGAAAAGAGTAAGAAATCAAAAAAAAATTTATATATAACCACCTTAATTAACTATACTTGTTAGTTTTTGTGAAAATGATTTTACAATTATGAAAAAAGAAAACCCAAATTTTCTTAGTAGTAAAAGGCTATTTAAAAAAAAAAAGTTTGTATAACAGTTCTAATAAAATATATCATTATTATGAATAAAAAATCAAATATACTGAACGCTCACCATCAAAAACCACCCCACGCCCTAACGCTATGTAACGGAAGTGGAAATACATACCTCCACTGCGCGGAGCAATAGGGTATGTGGTCAGGAATACTTTTTTAATGAAATTTTGCAGGCACATAGAAAATAGATTTATATAGTTGACTGAAAAATTTCAAATATGTACCAACATGCCGTCAACATTATTGCACCTCCGGAACAGAAAGGTAATTTTAAAAACAAAAAAAAATTATCGGTAACTGTAAAAAAACAACCGAATTTATAACCAAAAGTAACAGTAACAGTAGCAAAAACAGTTAAATAAAGGGTAACAGTAACAGTAACACTAAAAGAGGTAGAAATGGAACCTTCACTGGGTCGAAAAATACAGTATGTGGTCAGGAATTTTTTTAAATGAAATTTGGCAGGCACATAGAAAGTTGATTTATACAGTTGACTGGAAAATTTCAAATATGTATCAACATGCCTTCAATATCAATGCAGTTTTTTTTTTTTTTTAAAAAAAACATCGTCGCCTCCAACAAGGCTGCAAGCAGCCACTAATTAAAGTTGGAAGTTACTGAAAGAAAAACTAGACGAATAAGCGTTTTTAGAGCACTTAGGAACAGTCACAAAAATAGGATGAGACTTAATTGAATGACAAGTAACACGAGAATGAATTTTAGAAGATGGCACAAGAGACGCTAGCTCTATAGAGCAGTGCCCATTATAGTACTTGTACAAAAGAGAAAGAGAAGCAACATTACGACGATGTAAAAATGGTTGGAGGTTGGCTGCAAGAGTCCAACTATGTTTGCAATGCATTTTTGCACCTTGTCTTAAAGAGAAAGCGCATCATTAGAAGATCTGCCCCAGATATGGCAACAGTATTCCATACAAGGCCGAATTTGAGATTTATAGAGATAGATAACTCATCGAGTACATCACTGTTCGTAAATATAGGAAGATCTAATTTATTGCGATAACAATTGGCGGAAAAAATTGAGTTTTATCTGTATTGAAGTTCACCAGCCACTGTGAGCCCCATGCTGTAGCATAAGTGAGATCTTTTTCAAGCTCAAATGCGCCCTCCAAGCACTCAAATAGTGTTGGTTTCTTATCACGACAAGAATAAATGGTAGTATCTTCAGCAAACAATGCCACCTTAGATGTGAGAATATCTGAAAGATTGTTGATGTAAATTAAAAAGAGTATAGGGCCAAGGAAAGAACCTTGAGGAACCCCTGAAGTTACAGAATAAGAAGAAGAAGAGTGCTTTCCATCGAGGACAACTTTTATGCTACGATTGGAAAGGAAGGATTCAATAATCTTAAAAATGTTGCCAAATACATCATAAGAAGAAAGCTTATGGAGAAGACCAGCATGCCAAACTTTATCAAAAGCTTTTGAAATGTCAAGAGCGATGGCCTTAACCTCTCCACCTTTATCTAATGCACGATAAAACCTATCAGTTATTACTATTAGCAAATCAGCTGTAGAACAAGAAGATCGAAATCTATATTGATGGTCAGAAAGTAAGTTATTAGATTCAAGATGAGAAATTAAGTGTTTGTTAATTAAAGATTCAAAGATCTTGCTTATGATAGGAAGAAGACTAATGGGATGGTAGTTAGACGAATCAGATCGCTCACCAAATTTTTGAAGATTGGGATAACGGATGTTGCTTTCCAGCAGGCTGGAAAACAAGACTCTGATTAGCACTTGTTAAATAGTTTTAAAAAAATAGACGACAGCTCCGGAGAACACTTCTGTAAGACAATAACAGGTATGTTGTCCGGGCCACAAGCTTTAGAAGAGTCTAGGCAGGAAATCACTTTAGACACAGAAGCTGGAGTGATACGAATGTCAAGCAATGGATCAACCTGTTTGTTGGCAATATCAGGTAAAACGCAACTAGTGGAATCAAAAGATGATATTGATGAAAAGTTTTTAGCAAACAATTCAGCTTTGTCTTAAGGTGAGGTGACAAAGTCTGAACCATACAAGAGAGGTGGAATTAAAGACTTGCCCTTATTATTGATACTATTAAAGATTCTCCAGAATTCACAAGAGCCTAATTTTTGAGATGAGATACGAGATTTCATGACCTGAGAATAGCGGGCTTTAGCGTTAGACAAAACCTTTTTACAATGGTTTCTAGCAGTAATAAACAGACGTCTGTTTTCTGGAGAATTGTTCCAGAACAGGAACGAATTTTTAAATAGCAATAAAAAAACTGAAAAATCAATCACACGTAAAAAAAAACCATAATTTATCCAACATAAAACGTTCTACTTTTTAAATAAAATCTAAGCTGATATAAAATTCTGAAAAAAAAGACAAATAAATACACCCTTGTCACACCGATTTCGAGCACGCTGCACAGTGGGCCAGAATTCACTTTTACTGGACAAAATTCATAACTAATTTAATATTAGGGCTATTTTGACTAAAATTAGGATGAGTAATAATATGATGTCTGCGCTTCTTATGAAGGTGTTATTTTTTTAATTTGTTGCTATGGATACTAAATTTCGGATAGCAAAAATCTAGTTTTGGTATTTGCAGATATTTTTACGAGTGCTATGTTTACCAAATTTTATATAAGTACCAATATGAGGTCGCGCTTTTTAAAAACATGAATATATTTTTTATCTAGTTGTATGGATACCTAATCTTGCTTAGCAGCAACTAACTTTTATTAGTTGCATATGTTTTATTTGCGCTATGTACACTATTTAACACTTGTTTTATTATGAGACCTTTGCTCGTGAAAAGCAAAACTTATTTAAGTTTAATATTAATGATTAACTAGTGTTATTACACGTGCTCTAACACGTTGCTAGATAAACTTGTTTTCCTGTAGAAAAAAATTGTATTCTAGCTTAATTAATTAGTTTTTCTAATTAGCAGATTTTACGAGCGTCTACAGAATTTTTAAAATTTGTATGTTTATATTGTTCCCATGCATTCACAATCATCAAAAATCTTTGACAATGTAATCTATAAGTAGTACAAGCTTAGCAAACAATAGTTCACAAGAATTTGAAGTTGACAAAGTTGCAACTTTTCTTTGTTTTTAATGATGATTCTTAAAATGATAATGTAGGTCTGCCGAGTTGTTTATTTTTACTACCCTTTATTAATGTGGTATTAAAATCATTTTCAAGCCAAGCTGAATTTTTTATAATAAACTTTGCACCGGTTAGTTTACTTTGAATCCATCTCTTAACATAATCAAAATAAATAAACGAAAGACTGTTGAGTCAAATAAATTAGTGAATTTTGCTTCTTGTGACACCCATGAAGCCTTAATAAAAACAGCATTTCAACATCTAAAATGAATAGCCACAACCAAAGCAACTAAAATAGATTATTAAATCAATATGGTTTGACAAGCGCTAAATTAATAAGAACAAAACTTAAATAAGGATATATATATATATATATATATATATATATATATATATATATATATATATATATATATATATATATATATATATATATATCAGAGGCGTAGAAAGAATTTTTTGGTGTTCGAGATAGGTAACTTCCAGACATGGAGCAAACTCCAAACATTTATATGTTTATACTTATGTCAAATAATGAGGGTTTGCAAAAAATTGCGATGATTGGAGGCT
Source organism: Hydra vulgaris (assembly GCF_038396675.1). Taxonomy (NCBI): domain Eukaryota; kingdom Metazoa; phylum Cnidaria; class Hydrozoa; order Anthoathecata; family Hydridae; genus Hydra; species Hydra vulgaris. The sequence goes on along the minus strand of NC_088921.1, from coordinate 120,029 downwards.
GGGAACAAAAAAGCCCCAAAATTTTCGCCCCCCCTGCCCCAAACGTGAGAGCAACAAGTTGATGAAGTATTTTTTGTACTATTCTTAACTAGACTTATATTCATCGATAAATTTTAAGTTTCATAGTATTATCTATTAGCGTTTAAAATTTATTACTATATAAAATTTGCATCCCCCTCAAATTGAGGGGGGTTTAAACTTTATATGGTCATAATTTTTGAACGCTAAAATATTTTTAAATGAAATCTAAAATTTATCGATGAATATAAGTCTAGTTAAGAATAGTACAAAAAATACTTCATCAACTTGTTGCTCTCACGTTTGGGGCAGGGGGGCGAAAATTTTGGGGCATTTTTGTTCCCAGCCTCCAATCATCGCAATTTTTTGCAAACACTCATTATTTGACATAAGTATAAACATATAAATGTTTGGAGTTTGCTCCATGTCTGGAAGTTACCTATCTGGAACACCAAAAAATTCTTTCTACGCCTCTGATATATATATATATATATATATATATATATATATATATATATATATATATATATATATATATATATATATATATATATATGTATATATATATATATATATATGTATATATATATATATATATATATATATATATATATATATATATATATATATATATATATATATATATATATATATATATATATTATTGTTCAGTAATACGTTTTGTATGACTAAGACCGTATTATATGTTTTCCACGTTTTTTAAAATTTTGTGCAAATAAAAATTTTTGAGTGCAATTACAGATTTTTTGTTAGGTAAAATAGTTCAAACGTAAAAGAAAACCTAAGTGGCGCCTAGTGGCAGCCAGATTTATGAAATTACTAAAGCAAACATATATAAGCTTTAAAATATCTGAGTATAAAAGCAAGACGTAGCAATAAAAAAAATATATTGTCAATTAAAAGCAAAAGTTAGACATTAAAATATGACAAATTAAGCATATTTAAATTTGCTATAAATATGTTAATTACATACTAATTTTAATCTAACAACTTTTAAAATCTAGATAATATATAGAGTTATAATATAATATTTTAAAAAGCGCAATATTTTATGTAAATTTTATTTATTTCCATCGATTTTTTAAACAACATTTTTCTTTTTATAATTTTTTTTTTCTAATTTACATTTGCGTCTACTTCAACCACTGCATTAGTATATTCATTAAAACTTTAAGTGTATATAAACGGTTTTAAATTGTTTTATAATGTCTTTATATAAGTTCGACACAATTTAGGCATCAAAATTTTGATTTTGGTTTTTATACTTTTGTCCATAACCTGGCCCACTGTGCGCTGTGAAAAAAATAGGTCACAGTTTTTGTCTTAAAAACCGGTGCCGTAAAAAAACCCAGATACGCACGTACCTACATTAAATTAATGGGTGTGACATTATCCTTAAGTCAAATAACTGTAGTGATATAGAATAAAGTAGACTTTCAGCCTTATTTAAAAATTCTTTTTTTGCATCTGGTACCAATAGAAAGTCGAGTTAAGCAAGTATGTCTTTTTTTTAATTAAAGGATTGTGAATTTTGAATATTTCTAAATTTTTATTTAATGTTTACAAACAGTATATTAGACATTTAATTTGTATAGAAATTAATAAATGTATTGAAATTGTTTTCAAACAACATATTGGATATATATATATATATATATATATATATATATATATATATATATATATATATATATATATATATATATATATATATATATATATGTATATATATATATATATATATATATATATATATATATATATATATATATATATATATATATATATATATATATATATATTTACAAGTGTGTGAAAATTTACAGTAGTTATGACATTTGCGACTTCCTGTAATTTAATTTTTGGTATAAATTGAAGTTTTATTAATTTGAGCATTCATTTCTGATGAGTCTTTATTAATGAAACACAGTGTTAAATGAAAAAAAGATTTTGTTAAGTGATTTCCTTGTAATTTATAATTGCTCTGTTCTTTTAAGAACATTGAGCACTCTATTTTGTAGTATATATATATATATATATATATATATATATATATATATATATATATATATATATATATATATATATATATATATATATATATATATATATATATTTAAATATAAAATAATATAAAAAATTGTTTAAATATAAAATTAAAGAAAATTATAGAGAAAAGGTTTAATTATTTTTTCTTTTCTTGATGTTACTGCGAAAAATTGTATCTTTTTTTTAACTTTTAAATGCTCATTTTTATAATTAAAATATAATATATTAAAAAAAAGAAAATTAAAAACTTAACTAAAATAATTAGTAAATTATAAAATATAAAACATCTGAAGATTGATTAATCTCCAGATGTAATTTGATACTTTATTTAAAAGGATTTCGCATAATATTATATTATAAAAACATTAGCAAATATAATATATATAAACAGTTACCAAACTATAATAAATAGAAACAATTTAAAGTTTTTTATTTCAAATTTAAATAATCTTGTTGTTATAGTTTTATAATTTATTATTTATTTTAGTTAAGTTTTTAATTTCCCTTTTTTTTATTTTTTTTTTAATATTTTTTTTTTTACTGGAATACTGGAAGAAAAAAGATAAAGTTTATAAAGCAAGATAATAATTAACAAACAATTTTAAAGATTACAAATTATATGAATCAATAAAACAAGATATATGGTGTGAATTCTAAACAACTGAATTCCAAACAACTGATGTTAGAGGAAAAAAACTAGACAGAATTTTTTGGAGCACATTCACAGTAAAGAAACATTCAATGTAAAGAAAGAGACTTAGGAGACTTACGAGAATAACGAGAAGGAATTTTTATTTAAGAGATGCAGCATTACAACGTTATATATTATTTTTTTAATTGAATGACAAGTAATATGAGTCTGAACGTTAGTAGATGGTACAAGAGATGTTAAATCTTTAGAGCAGCACCTGTTATAGTATTTACAGAAAAGAGAAAGAGAAGCAACAATTCGGCGATGTAATAATGTTTACAGATTAGCTGCTAGAACAGGTTTACCTATGTTTACAATGTGCATTTTGCACTCCTGAAAGACAAAAAGCATCATTAAAAGATCTGCCTTTGATATGGCAACAGTATTCTATACAAGGACAGATTAGAGATTTAAAGAGAATAGAATCCTGAGTAAGAAAGGGAGAAGGATAAAGAAATGCAACCATATATCAAATCGATTTCAAAATTACCAGATGCTAATTTTGCAATCGATTTGATATATGGTTCCCAAGAAAGGTCAGAAGTAAGAGTTAATCCAAGAAGATAAAGGGTAGACGACTTATTAAATACATTGCCATTAATAAATATTGGAAGATCTAATTTGTTGCAATAATGATTAGCTAAAAAATTTTTTGTCTGAGTTTAAGTCCACCAGCCACTGAGAGCTTTATGCTTCTGCAGAAGTAAGTTTCATTTCAAGCTCAAATCCCCCCTCGAAGCAATCAGAGATTTGGCTTCTTTTTAAGGTAAGAATAAAAGGTAGTATAATCAGCAAACAATGCCACTTTAGATGTGAGAATTTCTGGGAGAATGTTGCCGTGGTGCAAAGGCTAGAGTTCTGGCTCAGAACTCAAGGTCCGAGGTTCAATCCCAGCTCAAGCCCATCAAGTGACATTGGTATAGAAGGGGGCATTTCTTGTTAAATGCTCTCCCGCGGTGCCCTGTGATAAGATGGTAAAAACTTTGTTGACTTTGTTGGTTTTATCTGGTAGAATGTGATTTAAGGAATCAAAAAATGAGATTGATGCGAAGTTCTTAGCAAGCAATTCAGCTTTCTCCTCAGGTGATGTGACAAAATCTGAACCGTGGAATAACAGATTCGCCTTTAAAATGGATCACTTTTATAGATTCTCCAGAGCCTAATTTTTAAGATTAACTACAAAATTTTGTGAACTTAAAATTTTTGGCATTAGACAAAACTATTTAACTATTGTTTCTAGCAATATTAAACAAACGTCTGTTTTTTTGGAGAGTTGTTTTGGTGATAGATATGGAAGTAATGGTTGTGATTGTGAATTGCAGCAGCATAACTAGAGTAAAAACCATGAAGAAGAGTGAGGCTTGGCTTAGAATTGTTGAGAGGAAATAAAAGACTCCATTCCAGCCTGAATCCAAGAAGTTAAATTAGTACATTTATCAGCAGGAAGACATAAGATTTCTACCCAAGGGTCATCACAAATATAACTACTTAAAGAATGAGATAAAGGTGTTAGAGTAATCAAAACATGATCAAAAGTACCTAGGTGTATATGTGGAGAAACTGAGCACTGACTAGGATTAGAAACAAGACATAAGTCAAGTAAAGAAGGTATATGATTCGAATTGTCTGGAAAGTGAATTGGAAAGTTGACTAAATATGTTAGAGTTTGAGCCAAACTCTAGAGCCAAGCCATTCAGTGTGACGAACATTAAAGTCACAAACAACAATGATATTTTCTTAAGAATAAAGAGAAACGGCTTGGTCAATTTGATCAGAAATAATATCAAGAAGAGTGCAGTCTTGAGATAAAGGTGAGCAATAAAGAACAAAGAAGAAAAAGATGATGGAATGAATTGAACAAGAAGAGAAAGTTAAAGGAATGAAGTGGTGCTAAACGAAACCATTTAAGAATAGTCTGTGGATTCAAACCTTGTTTCTCGACAAGTAGGTGAGTTCTTGCAAATGTAAATGCCCAGACCAATTGTGTGAACATTTTAATATTTAGGAATTTAAGGAAGATAACCATTATCACTAAGATCACAAAATGAGAGAGCTGAACTCAAATTAGTCTCACAAAGAGCAAGTAGTTCTGGGGTAATTCCACATCAAATCACCTAGTCCATTGAACCATGTGTCTTCTTTTGGTGTTATTTTGACACATTATTCCTAACTATAAAAAAAATTGCATGCAAAATTTCTAAAATTGCTGAGGGTTGACAAGATACTGCAATTTTAATACTGACCTGGTTTCCCAAAATGACCCAATTTTCATAACATTTTGAAAAAACATTTTTCTTAAAAAAATAAGAAATGAAAATGGCAAAAGTATGAAAATAAACATATATAATGTTTTTTTTTATATTTGAAAAATATAAAAGGAACATGCTTAAAAGTTAATAAAATAACTAGTTTCTATAAACCAACTTTGGGGCCCAATATCTCAAAACACCCCTGTCAAATTTTTTTTTTTTGCTGGTAATATTTTCAGCTGCTTATAATCTTACTAAGCACAAAAAATCTAACTGGAAAAACTACTGAAATATATGAAACTTTAATTTCAAAGATGTGTTACTTTTTCAAGAAATTCCCAAACAATATTTGTAAATAAAATAAAAATAAGTTAATCATAATTGTAAAATTTACTTAAATATACAAGATTTTTAAAGGTATCGAAGATGTAAGTTATTTTGACTGTGTTTGTAATAGTTTACAATATTGTTCTCATTTTACTTGTACTTCTTCTATTTCATACTCCTATATAATCCTTTTAATTTACGTTAACGATCTTCCAGATATTCTCACATCTAAGGTGGCATTGTTTGCTGATGATCCTACCATTTATTCTTGTCGCGATAAGAGGCCAACAATCTCTGATTGCGTTGGCATTTGAGCTTGTAAAGGATCTCACTTCTGAACTTCAATACAGATTAAACTCAATTTTTTTCAGCCAATCGTTATCGATTGATCTTCCTATATATATGAACGGTGATGTACTCGATGAGTCACCTACTCTTCTTTTTCTAACTTTTACTTCCAATCTTTCTTGGAAACCATATATCAAATCAGTTGCAAAATTAGCATCCCCTAAGGTTGCATCTCTTTATCGAGCTTGTCACTTTCTTACTTCAGATTCTATTCTCTATCTCTATAAATCTGAAATCTGGCCTTGTATGGAATACTGTTGCCATATCTGGGGCCGTTCTTCTAATGATACCCTTTCTCTTTTAGACAAGGTGCAAAACGCACTGTAAACATAGTTGGACCTGCTCTTGCAGCCAACCTCCAACCATTATCACATCGTCGTAATGTTGCTTCTCTTTCTCTTTTCTACAAATACTATAATGGGCACTGCTCTAAAGAGTTAGCATCTCTATGTGCCATCTACTAAAATTCTTTCTCGTGATACTCGTCATTCAATTAAGTCTCATCCTTTTTCTGTGACTGTTCCTAAGTGCTCCAAAAACGCTTATTTGTCTAGTTTTTTTCCTCGAACATCAGCTCTTTGGAATTCGCTTCCTTCATCTTGCTTTCCTGATTCATATAATTTGCAATCCTTTAAGTCATCTGTCAATCGTTATCTTGCTCTACAATCTTCATCTTTTCTCTTTCAGTAACTTCCAACTTTAATTAGTGGCTGCTTGCAGCCTTGTTGGAAGCAAAGATGTAAAATCAGGTACATTCTTAATGTGTTGTTTCCTCTAAGAATGTACCTGATAAACAATATATTGGCATAACATTGGTTTCTCCTAAAAAACTATAAAAATAAATGATTTCAAATAATATTTACATTAACTACCCTTTTTAAAAAAACATTTTAAAAAAATAGCATAAGTAATCATTTTAAAAAGAATTCTTTTTATAATAGTGTCAGCAAATTCCACAAATGTGTGAAAATTTACAGTAGTTAAGACATTTGCAACTTCCTGTAATTTAATTTTTGGTATAAATTGAAGTTTTATTAATTTGATCATTCGTTTCTGATGAATCTTTGTTGATGAAACATAGATTGTAAAATGGAAAAAGTTTTTTTTAACTATGTTTCATCTAACTTTGTTAGATAAAACATAGGTGTAAAATGGAAAAAATTTTTGTAAAGTGATTTTCTACTAATATATATATATATATATATATATATATATATATATATATATATATATATATATATATATATATATATATATATATATAGTTCTATAGTTTGTTGGCTTTAGGAAGAGCGGAAGGAAAAAAGTGATTCTTACGCCAACACATACGTCACTTTTAATTACTTTTGACTTTTGTCCAACATTTCCGTGTTGGACGAAAGTAAAAACCATTAATTTAATTACAAATTAATCATTTTTTAAAAAAGCCACAAAAACGCAAATTTAATTGACCAGAATGTTTTTAAAAACATTCTGAATGTTTTTAACAATATAAACAATGTTTTTATTTTTATTTTTTTTAATAAAATGTTTTTATTTTAATTTTTTTTAATAAAATGTTTTTATTTTTATTTTTTTTACTGTAAATCATGCGCGGAGTGTTGCTACATCGACTATCTTATAGCCTGACTCGCAAGGGAGTGCTGCTACATCGACTGACAAATAGCCTGACTCGCAAGGGAGTGCTGCTACATCGACTGACAAATAGCCTGACTCGCAAGGGAGTGCTGCTACATCGACTGACAAATAGCCTGACCCGCAAGGGAGTGCTGCTACATCGACTGAGGGTTTGGTTGGGGCAGGCAGTCTATCATTATTAAAAAAAAAAAATTCCGGTCTTGCATTTTAATTTTTACTTTTTGTCAACAAAATATCGAAAAAACTTTCGGACAACATCTAAGGGTTCTATATATATATATATATATATATATATATATATATATATATATATATATATATATATATATATATATATATATATATATATGTATATGTATATGTATATATATATATATATATATATATATATATATATATATATATATATAATATATTTAATATATATAATATATTTAATATATATAATATATATAATATATTTAATATATATAATATATTTAATATATATAATATATATAATATAAACATGTATTTCTTTTTTGTAGAAACATCAAAATGGCACAAAATAATAGATATCCAAAGAAACATGAAAACATTCTTTATAGTCAAGAGTTTAAATTAAATTTTAGTGAAAGCGTTGGAGTATATTGGAGAACACTTGGTCGTAGATTAAATATTGGAGACAATTATTTAGAGATAATTGATCAAGATAATAATAAAACCGAGGATAAAGCTTATTCAATGTTAACTACTTGGTTGCAAATGAATGATAATCTAACACTTGAGGATTTAAAAACGGCTTTAAGGAACATGAGGAGAATGGATCTAATAAGAAAAATAGATGAATTTGCAGGTAATTATTATTAAATCACTTTAAATTAATAATATTTTGATGCAAATTAATTTGGATGCTTGCTGAGGTTTTTTCATATCTATTATTATTTTTGTATGATAATTTTAAATAAGTTTTTTCATTTTTGTCTTTTTCTGAGATATAACTGCATCCTAAGTTTCTTTTTATATAAGAGAAGTAAAATTTTACAATCTTTAAAATAAAATAATTCAGGTAAACCTTTCTTAGTCATTAAATCATAAGTTGAAATCACAAATTTTTGAATTTGGGTCTTTAAATAAATTTATTTTAAAACTTAAATGTTTTTCATTGTCATTTTAATTGTTTAAAATAATTGTTGAGTATTGCTTACGAAAATACTTATGAGTCATCAAACTGTCAAAAAATGTTTTAACTAGCGTTCAAAAATCAGCCATTATGAGAATTGGGAAAGGTCCCATGATTGAAGGTTAAATTTTATATTACTCCATAATACCATTTTTTCAATGCAAAAAAAAAAACTTTGGGGGTAATATCACATTATTGAAATAAAGTTACGTCAAAATGATACTAAAATGATGAATTAAATTAACAAATAAAATGACAAATTTATTTATCATTTTATTTGTTAATTTATGAAGAAATTTATGAAGAAAATAACTTTATTGGTAAAAACATTGCTTGGTCTTCGGTTAAACATGGTGAAAAATTTTTTAAGTAGAATAGATCCAGAAAAGGTAGAAGGTATTCTAGATTTCGTATATAACAGCTGTTCTTTATATAAAAACAAGCTTTGTCTTTTTTTTTTCTACCTATCTTGTTTCTTAGCTTAAAATGAATACGCCCGAAAGCTGAAAAACTTTTTTATTTCCAGCACTAGGAGCTTGTGCATTTAACAAACCTTTAATATCAGTTATAATGTTGCAGTCCTGGGTAAAAATATATGAAATCATCCAGACCATGACACCCTTACGTCTCAGAATTTGTTTATTTTTACACCACTTGCAGTCCATATCAAAAAAATAATAACTGCGAAAATTTTAGTTAAAAATACCAATGGGTTCCAGAGATATCGTCACTTGAAATAATGCTGACTCAGCATTTTAGTGATTTTCTGAAGTGACTACAAAGCAACTTTGACATACAGTATCTTCATAATGGCTTGGGGAAATTTCCTAAAATTTGGTACTCTAATAGATTTTAACTTGAGAAATCCAAAAATAGCACTCTTAAGACTCGATTATCTCAAGAAATGCCTCATTTATCCAATTTTGTTCAAAGTTATTGACTTGTAAATTAGTGATTTTTGGAGGTAAAATAAAGACTGTGGCCCAAAATCCCGAGTAAAAAGTTTAGTTGTATATCATTATTTCATCTTAGGTCTACTGAAAAAAATTAGATTCATCAATTGTCTCTCTAATACGTGATCAAAATTTGCATTTAAAAATGGTGTCTTTTTAGAAAAATTTAAATTTTGTAATAAAAGCAATTAAAATATTTTTTAAAACATTTATTTGAATAAAACATCAAATAGTGTCATTTATTGACTAGTTTAGGACGTTTATAGTCATGGGCCAAGGGAGATACCCTCTCCTCCCATGGGAGGCCCCTACGCCCCTCCCCCAATCTCCCTAGATTTTTTTTTTTTTTTTTTTTTTGCATAAAATGAATAAATAATGCAAAAACATACAATTTAATTTTAATTTAAAAAAAAAAAAATTTTCATTATATCAAATTGGTGACTTAAAACCTCCTTTTATATAAAAAACAAACATAAGTTTTGTTTTGTTCTTTTTAAAGGTATTTACTTGTTTGTATTTTCTTAAAGAATTACTTTTAATTTTATAGTTTTTATATTATTTTGTTAGGTAATAAATAATAAAAATAATTAATATGGAGAAATGTGACATTGGAAAAAGTCTTAACATTCATTGCCACAAAACTGGATTTTCAAGAAAACAAGGTTTTGTTCAATTTAAAGATCTTCCTTGTGAAAAACAAGAAGAAATAATATGGCGAGCAAATTTAAAGGAAAAATATAGTTCAATAAGAATTATATGTTGTTATCATGAGCAATTCTATGGAAAATATTTTGAGAGAAAAATTACAAAGTGTTGCAATCCTTTTGGAACACACAAGGAAAGTAAAAAAATTGCTATAAAAGGTAATCTTACCTTATTTACAACAGAATTGATATGGAAATTAAAAGAAAACAATTTATTATTTATAAAATGTTTGACAATTTCAGTTATTTTAACCACGTAAAACTAAATTTATTTTTTAGGTAATATAAAGATTTCCATAGACATGGCAAACTATTTGCAAAAAAATAATGTTTATGTAACCCCAGGTTGGAAATTCTGCAGTAAATGTTACAAAAAAGCAATAGAAACTGATGAAGATTTAAATTCACAGGAGGAATGGGAATCCAAAAGTGAGAAAAAAATTAAGTTAGATACCACTATAGAATTGCTTGGAATTTCACCAGTCAAACTAAAAAGTCTTTCAAAACACAGCAAATTGCCTGTAGCAAAACAAAAGTTTGAGAACACTATTGACAGAGTTGCAAAAATGGTCTCATTAGCATATAATATTAAAGAAACTTTTTTAACAACAGAAATAAAAAGCCCCATTTTAAACAACAACATTAACAATGACCATGATCTAGACATTTTAATGTATGAAGTAAAAAATAAAATTTCAGAGACTGACTCTTATTGCCATAAGGTGCAAATGTTAACACTCGCACCAAAATCATGGACACGTAAAAAGATATCAAGCTACTTTGAAGTGTCTGAGTATCTTGTTCGAACAGCAAGAAAAGTTAAAAATGAGAATGGAATTCTATCATTACCTGGAAAAAAAACTGGAAACCCACTTTCACCAGAAACAGTTAATTTAGTGATTAACTTTTATCAAAGTGATGAATTTTCAAGAATGATGCCAGGAAAAAAAGATTATGTAAGTATTAAGAAAAACCAACATGTTCAAAAAAGATTATTGCTACTCAATCTTAATAAATTACATGTTGCATTTAAAAAAGACTACCCTAACGTCAAAGTCAGTTTGTCAAAATTTTGTACTCTTAAACCTAAATGGTGTATTACAACTAATGCGTCAGGTACCCACAATGTATGTGTTTGCATACATCACCAAAATACAAAATTTCTCATTGATGCCATTAGGTGGAATAAAAGTTATAAAGATTTCATGGCATTGATTGTTTGCTCTCTTGAAAATGCAGAATGTATGTTGCATCGATGTAAACAATGCCCTGGTATTGAAGTGTTAAAAAGTTTTTTAGTGCAGGAGTTTATGGACCATGAGCATGAAGAAGATGTAGTATTTAAGCAATGGCAGAGTACCGATCGTACAACACTACTTTCACAGTCATTGCCACTAGATGAATTTAATGATTTATTATGTGACAGCATTGACAACCTTACCACTCATTCATATATTGCAAAAACACAAAGTAGATACTTAAAAAACTGTAAAGAAAATCTTAACCAAAACGAATGCTTAATTTTAGGAGATTTTGCTGAAAACTATCAATATGTTGTTTAGGATGAGGTTCAAAGTTATCACTGGAGCAAAAGTCAATGCTCACTTTATACAATTGTACTTTATTTTATAGAGAACAAACTTCTCAAACATAAATCTTTTTGTTACCTTTCAGAAGATGTTGATCATGACACAGGATTTATTTACAAGACTCAGGAAGATATAACTAGATATATCAAAGAAAATCTACCTGATGTATCAAGTGTGAAATTTTTCCGATGGTTGTGCAGCACAATTTAAAAATTTTAAAAGTTTTATCAATCTTTGTCATCACAGTAAAGCAGGGTTGGTACCCAAAAACCCAAACCCAAAAACCCACCCAAAAACCCACCCAAAAACCCAAGACCAAAAACCCACCAAAAATCCAACTTAATGGGTTTTTAGTCTTAAATTTTTTATTATTTATTGTTTTTTATTCATAAATCAATTTCCATTAACACACAAGATTTGATGCTGCTTAACAATTGTTCTAACAAAAACAAAACATGAAGTTTATTAAATTGAAAGTTTTATTAAATCAGAATTGAACATTTTATTTTACTTGGAGCAATAACATTCAAACTTAAACATTTAAAACAAAGTTATCCAACAACTTAGTCATCAGCAATTGTGCATCTTGATCTTAAATGTCTGTAAATTCGTACAAGAATTTCAGCTTTTTCTCTTCCTAAACTATTCCTAATTTTGCTCCAAATAATCCCAAAAGATAAGAAAAATCTTTCAATGGATCCAGAATTAGCTGGACATGTGTGCAATTGCCGTAAAAATTTTGCAAAATTCGCCGGCAATTTGGAAGACTTAGATTCCTTCATTTCTATAATTCTCCACCAATTTGTTGCTGATGTTGTGCTTTTTACACTATCATTGAATAAATATTTTGGGAAACAATTAGGATCTTTTAGTTTAAATGCATAGTAGCCTGGCATAAATTCAGGATAGACTTTATTTAACCATTCCTCGGCTTCTTCTTCTTCTATCCAATTCTTCCTTCTATCCACTTCTATCCAATGTTCTTCCTAAGTAAATAAATAAAGTTATAAAAACTTTACATCTGTTTTTATTTAAAATTGATCAGATGCAATATTTTAATTTTTTTACAAATGTTTAGTTACCTTCATAATTTGGATCTGTTAAATGACATGGAACAATTGCTTTCTTAAACCTCTTCAAAATATCATCTTTGTACAAAGCCAACTTTTCATTATGTATGAGGCTTTGCCAAATCTCAACTGCCTGTGTAAATAAAGTTAATGATGGCATGGTGCCTAATATAAGTAGTTTTAGTATACTTATTATAATTAAATTTAATACATCCAGTTACTAACTAATTTTATTAACCTTATCTAACGCAACACCAACAATTTTCAATTGTGCATATAAATTTATTGCTTCTCACTGTATTGACAGATTGTCAATTAGGCTTCCTATCAAGAAACAATGGATTCCATATGCTCACCTCTAATTTCAACGTACAGAGAATGATTAGAAATGTATGTCTGTAAACAATCTAGTTGGGAGTTCCAGCGAGTATCATTGGGTAGCTGTGGCATAAGTCCACCTTTTTCCAATAACCATCCCTATAATACATTTGTTCAAGAAAATTTAACAAAGAAATATTAAAAAATAATTTTGTTAAAATAAAGCTAGGATCTCTGTTGTCATAATTATCATTAGGCTTATATCATTAACAAAGCTGTTTTATTTCAAAGTATTTTATTACAGAATATGATCAATAAGTAAATAACAATCTAGAATTCAATACATACGTGTGGTTGGTGATGATTTCGAAAATATTTATGAATTGCTATAATATGCTTTACTTTAGACTTTGGAGAGACATCCTTTTCAACCAAATTTAAAAAATGAGCAGAGCAGCCATATGTTATCAACTTAGGGGCTTCAGCCTGCAAAAGTTTTCTCATTTTAGACATTTTATTTTCGTTGTCAGTGCATACTGCAAATACCTAAAAAAAATGCATATATATATGTATATATATATATATATATATATATATATATATATATATATATATATATATATATACACACACACACACATATATATATATATATATACACACACACACACACATATATGTATATATATATATGTACACACACATATATATATATACACACACACACATATATATACATATATATATATATATATATATATATATATATATATATATATATATATATATATATATATATATATATATATATACATTAAATAAAACAGCTAAACATTTAACACTTACATCTTTATTGAATGTTTCTTTAGCAATTTTGATTGCATCCTTAGCAGCTTGAGTGCAATATTCTGCTGTTTTTGATTGGCTTCCAGTGTCAATTGCAGAAATGAGATAGGGTTTATTTCCATTATAGATGCTATGAGCAATTATAGAATCATTACTGAATGTACTCCAACCATCTTGAATTAGGGTAACAGCACAATCATCAGCAAGATCATTTTTCATTAAATTGATTACTTCTTCATTTATCTTTACTAAGAGTTTTGAAGATATCTGTTTTCTATTTGGTGGCTCATATCCAGGTCTATGTTTTTTAAGCAGCTTGGTAAATTCAAGATTTTCTACTACATTGAACGGTATATTTGCTGAAAAGAAAAACCTTGCAACTTGTAAATCCAGATCATCCTTCTAATTGCTTGTTGTTGTAGTAACAAATTTAGAAATGGATGTTTGCCGTTGCATCATCATTGCAGTTGACTGAATAACTGACGAATAAGAAGAATCACTAATAAAGCTTAAGCAATCTTGCTCATTATCATCGGACAGGTTAGACTTATTTGATGCTGCAGATGTAGATGGTCTTGACTCTAAAACTGATATATCACTTAATACTTCAGTAGAATTATTAGCACTTCCTTTATTCTTTCTTCTGCATTTAGCCAAATGGATCTTAACTCACTCTATTTTTTTAATTATGATCACTTTGCAATAATTACAAATTACTCTATTTGGTTGATCACTTACTATGGTCACTTCATTCCACTTACTAGCCTTATTTCTTCCCCCTGAATGATACTTTGGCATGTTGAAGAAGTATATTCTACTTATATTTTAAATTTAACTAAAAAGATAACTATTTAAAGATAGGTTTATACTATAAAAAAATGCAATCTAATTATTAATTAAGCTTTTGTATAATTAAGCTTTTTTATAAGAAAATATACCTGTAAAAAATGAAAAATAGCTTGATTATGTATTATAAACTATAAAAAAGTTGTTAAGATATTTTTAAATTTGTTACTAAAGGTTTATACCAAACTTTAGCAAAAACCCAAAAACCCACCCAAAAACCCAGCTGGGTTGGGTTTTTGCTCAAAAACCCGGGTTTTTGCCAACCCTGCAGTAAAGACTTTGATTTAAATGCTGAATGGGTATTTTTTGCTACCAGTCATGGTAAATCCCCCTGTGATGGTATTGGTGGGACTGTTAAAAGAGTAGTATGTCAAGAAAGTCTAAAACAAATAACTACTGGGCAGATTTTAGATGTTAATTTAATGTACTTCTTTTGTAAAGCCAAGATAAATGGAATTTATTTTAAGTTATTTTCAAAAGAAGAAATTGATCAAACATGAGCACAATTAGAAAAAAGATATTTAGGTGGAAGAACAGTTCCTGGCACAAGGATGTATCATCATTTTATTCCAATTGCTCCAAACACTATAAGTTATAAAAAAATAAGTACTGATGCATGCACTGAAATATTTGATATCATTCCAAAAAGCAAACATTATGTAGATATTTCATTAAATATTAAAAAAATGGATTATATTGCATGTTTTTATGATGGATTTTGGTGGGTAGGGATTGCTGAAGATGTAAGTGAGCTTGATATAAAAGTCAGATTCATGCATCCACATGGACCAGGTAAAAACTTCTTTTGGCCAATGAGAACTGATGAGTGTTGAGTGCTCAATTCTGAAGTTATATGCCTAATTTCTACACGCCAACAATATCAGGTCATACATACAACATATCTGATTTAGATTTGAAGAATATAAGCTGTTGGTTACAAAAAAAATTAATTATGTTTAAAATAATTTTGTTTTTATTTTATTTACCTATTTTGCATATAAAATGTCTTTTATTTTTTTCAAATTCTTGAATTGTATGCTGAGAAGGAGGGGTGGGGGTTTAAATAAATCACAAATCACTCCCATCTTATTATGTCAATGACTATATTAGTCTAAGACTACATAAAGATATTGATTGTCAAAATGTTTTAAAAACGTTTTAATATCTTTGGTTTTAAAATTTATGACTTAAAATCGTAAAAAGATCTTTGGAATAAGAGGTAAGTATTTATCGATTTGAAGTAACGCAAATAAACTGTTTCTCAAACTTAAACTGAAAAAATATGTTTTTAAAATGTATTTTAACAATCAACTATTATTTATTCGTTTTATGTAAAAAAAAAAAATAAAAAAAAATCTAGGGAGATGGGGGGCGGCGTGGGGGCCTCCCATGGGAGGGGAGGGCGTCTTCCTTGGCCCATGACTATAAATATCCTAAACTAGTCAATAAATAACACTATTTGATGTTTTATTCAAATAAATGTTTTACAAAATATTTTAATTGCTTTTGTTACAAAATTTAAATTTTTCTAAAAAGAGACCATTTTTAAATGCAAATTTTGATCATGTATTAGAGAGACAATTGATGAATCTAATTTTTTTCAGTAGACCTAAGATGAAATAATGATATACAACTAAACTTTTTACTCGGGATTTTGGGCCACAGTCTTCATTTTACCTCCAAAAATCACTAATTTACAAGTCAATAATTTTGAACAAAATTGGATAAATGAGGCATTTCTTGAGATAATCGAGTCTTGAGGGTGCTTTTTTTGGATTCCTTAAGTTAAAATCTATTAGAGTACCAAATTTTAGGAAACTTCCCCAAGCCATTATGAAGATACTGTATGTCAAAGTTGCTTTGTAGTCGCTTCAGAAAATCATTAAAATGCTGAGTCAGCATTATTTCAAGTGACGATATCTCTGGAACCCATTGGTATTTTTAACTAAAATTTTCGCAGTTATTATTTTTTTGATATGGACTGCAAGTGGTGTAAAAATAAACAAATTCTGACACGTAAGGGTGTCGAAAATTATTTTTTTTGGATGATTTCATATATTTTTACCCTCCTAAGACTTTAGAGATCTTTTAAATAAAAGTGGGATATTATTTGCTTCCATATTATTTTATTATATTTGACATATTTTTTAAGTGAATCAAATAAAGAATTGCAGTGTGTTTTAGTAGGAAGTGGCAATTTTGTTACTCCACTTTCTCTATAAGCTCCAGTTTGATGATTATTCTGTATATATTTTATTATTATTGTAACATGCCGACTCAATGGCTTCAATGTCAAAATCAAGAGTAATACAAACATTTTATAAAACATTTTGGCTTTAACAAACTCTATGCATACTACTCATAAATCTTTGTCAACTTTCGCAAAATCAAAACTAAAAAATCATTTTTTCATAACTTTGTTACATAAAGTTATTTCTATATAGTTATAAGTGCATTAAACACTTTTACATATTAGCACTTTTGTAACAAGATGAAAAAAAGAATTATCTTTTCTTTAACATGGTACGGAAAATTTAGCATTAAAAAAAATTTATTATTATTTATTAATAAATTTTATTCAAATATAACAGAATAAATTTAAATTAAAAATTTTTTAAAAACAGAAAGAAGAAAAAACATTAACTATCATTTTTTTTTTATCACAAAAAACTCCACAATTTTACAAATATTCCACAGTTACAGTAAAAATGTTTTTAACAAATAATAACTGCCTACTGTTTTCGGTATTAACTATTTCAAAAGAATGCTTAAATATTCCAATTTAAAAAAGTTTTGGCAGTATGTAAATTTAGGCATAATATAAATAATCATATCCTGCTGCCTTGTAGAAAAACTTTTTTAGGCAAAGGATAAGAGAAGCCAAATCTTTTCTAACAGACCCCCTGTCTTATGGCTCTTGGTTGAGCAAAGGCTAGAGATAGTGTCTTGATAAAAATACTCATCTTGGGCAGACATTATATGTATTTGGCTACTCTCTTGTAGAGTGACGACCTTCGCACCCCTATTCATTTATCACGCTGTTGTAGTATGTATTCATAAAACATTGTTTTCAGTTTAGGATGTTGAATGCTGGATCTTCCTGAATCAATACCTAAGTTTTGTAGCTCTCAGAGAGGCGGAAACAGCTGTAAAGTATCATAATATTAACAATGCCATGTTGCGCATGTATGGCGTCCCTGTTCTTACTTTAGGTGTGCACTGTCCAGGCCACTTTTGAAGTTGTTTATTGCAGCTTTAATAATATTAATAAGGCATTTGCTTAGACTATTAAATAGTGTACTGAATACTATCTGTGCCTAAAGTCAAGTTTTTTAACAAATCCAAAATTGACTAAAGTACCAAAAACAATAATACCATAACGTAATAATACCTATAAAATATAAAACCATTGCCATCACTAAGTTCTCTAAATCTATAATTCACAAATATTTGTGGTCTTCGAAGTAACTTTTCTTCTGTTGAGTCTTATCTCTTGCAAAGTTTACCAGACCTACTTGCTCTTTGTGAGACTAATTTGAGTTTAGCTGTTTCATTTTGAGTTTAGCTGTTTCATTTTGAGTTTAGCTGTTTCATTTTGTGATTTTAGTGTTGATGGTAATCTTCCTTTACTTTGTGAAGGCTCCAATAGTCCCATGCATGGTCTTGGCATTTACATTTGTAACCATTCACCCATTTGTTGGGAAAGTTTGAATCAACAGACTATTCTTTTATGTGCTTTTCATCTTTAAATGATTTTCACTTTTAGACAAGCTGCAAATATGCATTGTAAATACAATTGGGCCTGCTCTTGCAGCCAACCTTCAATCATTGTCAGGCGTCATAATGTTGCTTCTCTTTCTCTATTTTCTAAATACTATAATAGATGCTACTCTTTTGTGCCATCTACTTTATTTTAAGTTTTCTGTTAATCGCTATCTTGCTTTAATAACTTTATCTGTTCTCTTCCAGTAACTTCCAATTCTAATAGTGGTTACTTGCAGCCTTGTTGGAAGTGACAATGTTTAAAAAATGGTTTAATGCGTAGGCAAAATCGCCATTTTGTATGTAAAATGCAAACAACATAATGCTTCTTAACAAGGCCTATATATATATA
Organism: Hydra vulgaris; assembly: GCF_038396675.1. Taxonomy (NCBI): domain Eukaryota; kingdom Metazoa; phylum Cnidaria; class Hydrozoa; order Anthoathecata; family Hydridae; genus Hydra; species Hydra vulgaris. The sequence continues at coordinate 101,086 of NC_088921.1, read as the reverse complement.
TATATATATATATATATATATATATATATATATATATATATATATATATATATATATATATATATATATATATTAATATATATATATATTAATATATATATATATATATATATATATATATATATATATATGTATGTGTGTGTGTATGTATAGGACTTTACATCCTGTATACATGGTAAAATACTGCATATACCACACCCCTGGAGAAACAACATAGGAATTGGAACTTGTCAATGTTTTCTAATTCCACTTAAAATCTCTTGAATAGTATTGTCTGGTCAGATCCCAGACATTTTCACATTGAATAATTCCATGAGAGCTAAAACTACAAGGTTTAGTTAACACCCCCAAGGTGTGATACTGACATGTAAAATAGAGTAAGTCCTTCTCAAGTTTAGCTCCAATAATAATACATGCCCCATTTTTTTATCCAGTATTTGAGGCAGTTGTGTCAAATGACGAACCAACATTTTTTTTTACAGTTGTAAGTCCCATTCTTCGAAGGCACTTACAACAGTGTTTCTTGAGATTTATTACTTTTGCAACAGTCAACAGCTGCTCAACATAAGTTTTAATTGTCAATCTTGCATCAGCTTGCGACCTCAATTAACAACTATGGGAGCATCTTCTTTAAAATCAGCTTTCAGTTTTTTAACAATCTAGGTGCAGTGATTTGTGCACTCGCAACAAGTGGACGAACTAATAATTTTTTGTCTAAACTGCATTTCTGTTAGAAACATTAGACCTATCTAAGGCCATTGAAAGTGCAGCAATAGGTATATTTTTTGTGGCACTTTTTTGCTTCATTGGTTTTGGAATTATAACTTCAGGCAAAGCACCAGAATTCTACTAATTCCTTGTTACTAGTACTGCTGTCAGACGTTTCCAACTGGACTAATGCAGAAGATGTAATGCTACTTCAGCTTTTTGAGTGTGCCAAGATTCAATGTGCCAATTCCAAAAGTGTTTCTGAGCTTTTTCTTTGCTCAATTAGTGCTGTTTTAGCGACTAGGATCTTGTCCATTGATTCCATTACTCCTATTCTACCAGTTTCTCTGTGCAAGAAGAAAATCCTTGTCTTTATTACTCGTACATGCAGTTACAGCATTTACACTGTCTATATTAAACTGATTTTTTAGATCTTTATTGAAAGTTTTTTTTATGACAATTCAGTACATGTTTTAAAAGATGCTTAGAAACTAGTTGAATTTTTTTGAGAGTAGGTGCCATCATTACCAGTGTTTTGCTTTAGTAACTTTTTTTGATTTTGCTGTCCATTTTTGCGTAAGTTCTTCATCATCATTTGCAAATTCAAAGCTTTTCAATAAAATTCCTTTTAAAAGTATCTTTCGATTGTACGCTGCTTAGTGCAGTTTCAAGGATTCACATCTTTTAGGATGGTTTTGATGCTATTTTGAATGTACAAATCCATTTTCTTTTTGGAGTAGTGCATCAGTACTAATTGCTGCCAAAAGATTTCTGCCTTGCTGTGCTTTTATATAATAATAGGTTTAAACCTATCAATTCTAAGTGAAGGATCCAGGATTTTTTGGTGGAAGAGGGGGAGGGGGTAAATAGTGAAAATGTATCAACAGAGATATTGTGGGAGGGGGCTTTGAGCTTTAAACACAGACTTGTAAATCCTCTCCAAACCTTTTAAAAAAACAAATTTTATACTTAAAAATAAAATTGTGGCCTTGTTTTTAGTAATGGATAAAACCCTTTTAGTAATTATGGTTAGTAATTGCGGTTGTTTAAAACAAATATTTGAGAAAGGTATTGTTTAGATTTTGTCAGTAAAAGTTTTAGGAATTTCAAGTACTGTAGAAAAAATTAAAATTCACAAGTTTATAAAAATAAGTTTTAAAACTAAAAAAAAATTCAATGTTCAACAATGTTATCCACAAGCATAGTTGATGTGCCCTTTAATCTTGACCAACGAAGTAATAATGGTTGCGATTTTATTTTTCAAACAATATCACTTTTTTTTATCACCTATCACTTCGCCACTTAGATCATTAGTTTTCTTAAAATTTAAAAATTATTTTCTGTGTGTAGACAATTTTTACCCTCACAAATGAGAAAGTTCATTTGATCAGTTCACAAAAGAGAAAATTCATTTGATCAGCTCCCAAATGAGAAAATTTATTTGGTCAACTATCCCTGAAAAATACTTTTAACTACTTTAATTATTTTGTTATTGTTTGTTTAAAATGTACTATTTACTTTCATTCCTGAACTTTTTAAATGGTTTTCTATATCTTTGTTTCCAGCATAAACTCAGTAAACTAATAACGCGTTTAAGCTTTTATCTGCTTTTATAAAACCATCATTTCAAGACTTCCATTGCAATCATCCCTTTTGCCTCATTGTGCAATCACAGGTTTACCATGAAGTATAACATTTTTGATAATAGAAACCAAATATTCAACAGACTCTTTGAATGTAGCTTTGTACTGTGTTTTTAAAATCATACCTAATTTCATAAACCATAAAAAAAATTATCAAACGTAATTTTTGTGGTATTGGTCATTTAAATGTTTTATTTGTCCATTACTTCCTGTCAAATAACTTTTTTAACAAATTTTTTTTTTCAAACATTAGTTTTTTGAGTTTTGTAAGTTTTATTTTTTGTTGTTCTGGTTTAGTAGTGTTACAATTTTCACTCAATTTTATTCACAAATAATACATAGTTTCAAATAGATACTATTGGACTGTATATGTGTATGAAACCTGAATATTTGAAAGAATTCTTTCTGCATCTCTATATTTTTGACCCCCAAAAAAATGCAAGCAGTACTACTAATGATGGATGACAATAATCTTTAAATGCCTTGGTACTGCATTCTTCAAACATAAATTAAATAGGTACTTGTAAGAAATTGTGGGAGGTTGTTAGCTGATTCAATCAGCTTTATAATACTGCAATCAGATATAAAGATGTACATATAATACAGAATTATAGATGTACAAGGTGAATTATTGATGCTCTAAAAGGTTCTTTTTTTTGTTAAAAATTGTAATTAAAAGCTTAGGTTTCTTTAGCAGTTATTTTTTGCTTATAAATCTTGGAGGACATTATCTACTACAATATTTTTTTAATTCTTTGGTTCTTTAGTTAATAATCACATAACATGAGATAAAAAAGTACTTAACGTATATTATTAGCATATAATAATAAAATAATATCAACTATTAACATTAATAATCTTTAAAATAATATAGTATACCTCATGTGTATTACAACATGAAGTATTAATGCATCTTTTTTTTATTTATGGAATGAAATGATTAAAAAATTAATGAAGTGTTAAGCAGTTGTTATATGTAAGATTTTTAGATAAGGAACACTGGTTAATATAATAAATTAATTCTGCAAAAGTCTCAGTCGCATAGTATACATTTAAAAATAAAGTTATCAAAATATTAACATTATATATTTGTTACTAATCTTTTGGGCTTCAGTAAAAGATTAACGTCACCAATACCATAGTTATATTATATTTAGTAAATAGTTTAAAAATATATTTGATTATATAAGTTTTTATTTAAATATAATTTTAAATGTGTTTATGAAAATATAGAGTAAATATTGAGTAGAGATTTTTTTAGTTTTTGATGTTTACCATGGTTATTATAGTTATTACCATGGTTATTACCATGGTTATTACCATGGTTATTATATACATGGAGATAGGTGTGGATTTTTTGGGGCCAAGCTAACTTTCATTCATTTATGCTAGGTTTAATTGTGGATTTTTTTTTAAACAATTTAATATAAATATTTTATGTAGAGCTTAGGAATAAAAATATACAAAAACGCTACCATACCTACTAACCCTAGATCTAGTGGAGATGAGGGAAGTAATTTATTATTTAATAAATCCAATCCAAACATGAATTTTTTCAAATTTTTTTTTCAATAATAATTTTGATCATTTTTACCTAATAAGTGTATTAAGGTTTTTTTATTTAATACGTCAAATTTATTACAAACTTTAAATAACATCTTATAAAGAGTTATAAAATAATTTAATATACAAGATTATATTATTAATCTTGTCTAAATTTGACCTAATAAATAAAAAATATCTTATTAAGTAAACCTAAGAAGTTTCCATGGTCAATCAAAATGTTGTTAAATCAGCATTACTTTTTAACCAAAAGACGCAATTTAAAATCTTAAAAATTCTACTTTTATGATTATGAATCTTTGATTCATAATGAAAAAATAATTAATGAAATCAGAGATATGGATACTCAGTCCCAATCTCTTTTTTGATCATTTTTTTCCACGCCATTAATTTTTTAAGCTGATTGCATAACTTAATTAGCTTTAACTTATAAAATAAATGGCGCTAATAAAAACAATCAAAAAAGAGATTGGGACTGAGTATTGATATCTCTGAAACTTTAAGGAGTCAGACATTAAATTTTTAGTGAAGTTTTCTTTAATTAATTTAAGCTTGTATTCCAAAAATCATCAAAATCCGAAATGTCATGCTTCTGAAAATAGGAGATGTCATGGTTCTGAAAATATTTTCTTTGATTGATTAGACATGAATTGACCTAAATGTCCTTGGTAGTACCTTCCTCAGTTTGTTTATCGGTGCAGAGAACGTTGTTTGAATTTTTTGAGTTTATGCTTTGAAGCTATAGCTTTAAAAGATATTTTAAAAGATACACAAAACATACATTAGGCTCACACGCTGGATATGGTTACGGCGCTTAAAATATTATGACCTTTCTGAACACAAATGTACATGTTTATTCAGTTGCTCTATAATCCACATCGGATCAGCGCTTGCATACTATGAACTTAAATCTAAAATCTCTTTTGGCAAAAAAGATGTGACCTAAGAGTGAAGTAATGTGACCAAAAGTGATCTAATGTGATGTGTGCAATAAAAAGTTCATTTTATAGGAAAACATCTTTAAGAGTCTTTTGTACTAAGAAGTTTCTTTAAGTTTTTTGTTTCTACTTACTTCTTATTATGGTTAATATGGTTAATTCTTTTGCCTTCTGTTACTATGTTTATTCTGTTGCCTTCTGTTACTATGTTTAATTATATTGTCTTTTGAAGAATTTCAGTGACTTTTCAAGTGGCTTTTTATAGTAGCTATAGAGTTTACTTATTCGGAAAAAAAATAGTAATACTAGTATAATGTTATAAAAAACAATTAATTATGTAATATCACTAATGTTATAATAACAAGTTTTTTCAAGAACTTTAGTTAATTTATTCTATAATTAACAAGTTAAGTTTAGATGTGGAATACACAATTTTTTAAATAGAAAACTGTTATATGAAGCCCTATGAAGCATGCAACCATAGTTTTTCAATTATTTATTAACCTAAAAATTATCTGATAAAATATTATTAAAATTGAAAACTGAATCATTAAATTTCTTTAAACAAAATTTGCAATCTGACAGAAGTTAAAATGTAAAAATATTTTTTATTGTTTTAACTTTAGTTACCATTACTATTATAATTATTAATAATAATATTTAAAAATTTATATTTTATATAAAAATATATATATATATATTATATTAATATATATACTATTACAATTATAATTGTTAATATTTAGAAACAAATGTTAAAAAATTTGCATTCACCTATCCTAATTAAAATTTGCCATTTATCAATTATAAATTTTTTTTTAATTTTATATTTAAATAAAACTTTATAATAATAATAATAATAATAATAATAATAGTTAATGCTGATGAGATAAAGCGCCAAGCAATATCTATGACAGCTGGTTTATATTAATTACTGTTCAGTTTTAAATAAAAAAGTGTTAATAATAAGCTTTCTTGATTTTTGTCCTGTTTGCTATTGTTTTTAAATCGACCGATTGCAAATTTGATTTAAAGTTGTTAAGTGTAATTGATTGAACGACTTCTGCTGGTAGACTATTCCATTCATAAACGACTCTATTGCTGAAAAAATATTGTCTTTTCATTCAATTTCTAACCAATTCAGGTTTCAATCGATGTTTAGCTCCTCTAATATTAGATGTTGGACCTGATGAGTAAATAGAGTTCATTGCTTGATTTTGTTTAATATCAATCTTTTCAATACTTTTAAATACCTTGAATTGCTGGATCAAGTCACCTCTTAGTTGCCGAGTCTCTAAAGTTGTAATATCCAAAATTTCTAATCTTTTTCCGTACTCAAGATGCCTTAGTTCCGCTATCATTTTGGTTGCTCTTTGTTGAACTTTTTCTAGTTCAACACACCACACATTTTCATTTCATTAACAACTTGTATAATACAAGCTCCATACTTGAATCGAAAACATACGTACAATACAGTATTTTTATTAGATCTTTATCCTTGTACTTGAATGTATTATTTAGTAGTGAGAGCATATTATTTGCTTTACTGGCTGCATATTAGATCTTTATCGTTGTACTTGAATGTATTATTTAGTAGTGAGAGCATACTATTTGCTTTACTGGCTGCATATTTTACTTGTTTGGCCCATTTCAAATCACTTGATATATAAACACCAATGTCTTTTTCTAGTCTTTTTAATTTTCATTAATGTATTGTTATTAGTCATAAAATAAGAATATTCTTTATTATTTGCAGCTGAAACACAAAAATTAAACACAAAGTTAATATTATTATAATACATATTCTATATACAAAAATATGAATAAAAAAAATGAAGTGAATTGGGTAAATTTTATTCAAAAATAATAAAGATTTTTAATCAGGAGAAGCTGTTTGTAAATCAAAAAGAAAAAAGTGGAGCAAATTAATATATACAAAAAATAGTTTATATTGTTTATACATATATGCAAGGTCAGCGCGAAGTGAGGGGTGTGTGGGATGTGACACACCCTTTCCCCCATCCCTCATTAAATGCATATTTATGCAATTAGTTGGCAAATCAAATTTTTTCTTTAGATACATTCAGCAAAATGACATGTAGTCTGTTTTTCCTTTTTTAACACATACAAAAAATGGTATTTTATTTATAATTAATTTATACAAAATAACAAAATAATGTACTTAAAAATATATATATATATTTACAAAAAATATTCAATGAAAACTAAAACTAACAACGTTTAATTTGTCATTAAATGTTTTCTTATCTTTCCTGAGCATCTTCTATATGAGGCAACTCTCAAATGAAACGAGGGATTTGTTCTTGTCTCTATTTCCGATCCATACTCTATGCTATTTCAGATCTATACTTCTATGGTCAATAGAATTATTCTACTTATTCCTGAAATCTTTGCCTAGGATCTCCTATTTTACGAGACATTAACTCAACAAAGAGCCTCAAGGTAGGGGATTTTTAGCTGGATGCAGTTAACATCTGCCCAAGATAAATTTTTTTTATCAAGACACCATCTCTAACCTTTGCTTAATCAAGAGCCTTAAAGACAACAAACTCCGACATAAAAATCCCCTGTTTTTATGTCAGAGTTTGTTTCTCCTGAATTGAGTTTCAGTTTTGTTTGTTTTAAAAGTACAATAGAAATGATTTTATTTATTTCACTGATTTGTTGTTATTATGACTTTTATTACATTAAAATATTTAATTATTCAAATTTTATTTAAATATTTAATTATATTTCAGTAAAAACTACTATAAAGCATTAAAGGACGAAAAAGTCATTATGTATTACATGACACTAAAAAGCTTTATTTACCAGAGGATCTTAACTTATCAAATATAGAATATGTACAAGGAGTGCTTCCCACTGAATAAAGTTTGTCAAGAAAGCTACAGACACTTTAATGTGTGATTATTTCAGAATATAATTAGATATTATCTAATTTTCTACTTTTTTTTCTTACCAGTAAAAAATTTGTAGAAAAGTTTAACATTAGCTTTGGTTATCCTCATAAAGATACATCCTTCACATGTGACAAGCTCAATATTATACTTAAAAACCAAAGCACCTCTGTAAAACAATTCATCAAGAGTCGTCAAGAAAAAGAGCTTCACTTGCTGAAAGCAGAGGTGTTTTATGCCAGAAAGAAAGAAACACGTTGAAATGCAAAAACTGCAATGCAAAAATGCAAAATGAAAATACCGGCCAAGCAGCTCTTGCATTTGACTTTGCTAAAAATATATATTGTCCTAATGTTTCTACAAACGATATTTATTATCGTAGACAGCTTTCTATGTACATATTTAATATACACTGCTTAGGATCAAGCAGTGCTCACTTGTTTTGTTATGATGAAACTTACAATAAATCTTCAAACTTTACTTTTTTTGCATATTCTATAATACATATTTTATATACAAAAATATGAATTAAAAAAAATGAATTGAATTAGGTAAATTTTATTCAAAAATAATAAAGATTTTTAATCAGGATAAGCAGATAGTAAAACAACAACAACAACAAAAGAACAAATTAATATATACAAAAAATTGTATATATTGTTTATACATATATATATATATAACTTCAGCATGAAGTGAGGGGTGTGTGGGATGTGACACACCCTTTCCCCCATCCCTCATTAAATGCATATTTACGCCATTAGTAGGCAATTCAAAATATTTTTTAATATACAGTCAGCAACATCTTGACTGTTTTTCCTTTTTTAACAATGCTTATATTGTTATATACAAAAAAATTGTATTTTATACATAATTTATACAAAATAACAAAATAATATACTGAAAAAAATTTATTTACAAAAAATATTCAATAAAAACTAAAATTAGGTTAACAAAGTACAAATTGTCATTAAATGTTTTCTAATCCTTTCTTAGCATCTTCTATATGAAGCAACTTTCATATAGAAGATGCTCTGAAATGAAATAAGGGATTTGCCCCTATTTCAGATCCATACTCTATGCTCACCATAGGATGTTAGCCCTCTATTTCCTTTGATAGCATAAAAATACTTCAAACAATAAATCTAAAATGAAAATAGTAATGAAATAATTTTAAATTGTTTAAAATGACAAAGTATGAAATTATTTTGAAATTTTAAAATATAAAAGTAATGAAATAATTTTGAAATATTTAAAATGAAAAAAATAATGAAATAATTTTAATGTTAAAAATGAAAAAATAATGAAATTATTCTTTTCATTTTAAACATATTAAAAACATATTTAATTCTCTTTGTTCTTTATTGTTCTCCTTCTTCCCAAGACCAAAAACTTTTAGATGTAATTTCTGATCAAATTGACCTGATCCTATCTTGTGTTGAGTTTAAAAGGTAAACAGATTCTAACTGTTAACCAGCCTCACACCCCTTCTTCATTTATTAGGCTGGCGCAGATGTATTTATAATACATTGTTTCTAGTTTAATGTTGAATGCTAGATCTTTTTGAATCGATGCATGGGTTTTGCTTGTGTCTCTGTTTTTATGACTACTTTATGGCAACTCAATCTATTATCTCCTAATGAAGGTACAGCTCTAAACTCAGTTTTATGGTTCTAAAACCAGCTGGTAGTCAGGTTTCCTGAACTGTGTAAGAAGGGTTTTGAGGCTGGTCAATAGAATTATTTTACTTATACCTGAAGTTTTTGCCTAGGATTGCTTATTTTACAAGGCTGTAGCTGTTAACATCTGCACAACTAACAACATGCAGTTAACATCTGCCCAATATATTTAACTTTATCTAGACACTCTCTATAGCCTTTACTTAACCAAGAGCCTCAAGGCAGGGGATTTTTAATTGGATACAGTTAGCATCTGCTCAAGATAAGTTATTTTATCAAGACACCATCTCTAACTTTTACTTAATCAAGAGCCTTAAGACAACAAACTCCAACATAAAAATGCCCTATTTTTATGTTGGAGTTTGTTTCTCCTGAATTAAGTTTCAGTTTTGTTTGTTTTAAAAGTACAATAGAAAATGATGATTTTATTTATTTCAGTGTTGTTATTGTGACTTTTATTACATTAAAATATTTAATTATTTTATAATTTTAATTATTCAAATTTTATTTAAATATTTAATTATATTGCGGAAAAAAAATACTATAAATCAATGTCATTATTTTTTCATGTTCTTTTAAATAAATATACACCAATTTTTTTATATATTGTTTAGAAATTTCAAATTCACCAGTAAGCTCTACAAATTTTTCTGCTAAGAAAGGTAATTCATATGTTTTATTTAACATTACCAATCAGTACTTTTTAGAGTTTTAAATGACTACGCTCTTTTTTATAATAAGGGGTGCCAAACCTTGATCTCGCATATACAAAAAAAAATCCTTAAACAGGCCCTGATTTAATAAAATAAAACACAGTTATTAACTAATTAAAAATAATCACCGTCCTAGGTAATTTTAATTTGGATGCAGTTAATACCTGCCCAAAATGAGTATTTTTATCGAGACACTATCTCTAGTTTTTACTCCAAGACAGGGAAATTTTTAAGTAAGTGTATATTTCTCTTAACCTTTGCTTTAATAAATAAACCCTAAAAGACAGCAGGGCATGAGACAGGTAGTACTTGGTTACATAGTACCAGTAGCAGGGTGATCATGATGATCCTGTTCCTGCAGTTGTTATTCTTATTTACAATATAATTCAGTTTAATATAAGTCTCTTAAATACAAAATTTTTAGTAAACAACAAATTGTAAAATATTTCAAGTCCACTAAAAATGAATTTATAAAAAATAAATTTCTCCCTCCGTCCGGAAATATGGTATACATTTCAACAAAAATTGTAGATTATCGTGATTATAAAAGTAAATTGCAACTGTCATTACATTGTTATATTAAATATTCATTACAATATAACCTGAAATATTTGGCGTAAGCAATATCATTCTTAATTAAAAACTTAATGCTCAAACATCAGTGTTTCTTGAGACAAATAAATTTAATACCACTGCAATTCATCACTTAGAAGCAAATACTCTTGATAACGTTTTTACAACATTGCAAGCATGTATGGAGATAATTATGTTAGCAGGTGGAGGAAATTGCTATAAAATACTTCATTTAAGTAAAGAAAAATTTCGTCACGAAGGTGGACTGCTAGAAAAATATGTATGTTCCAAAGAAGCGCACAATAAAGCCAAATCAAATTTCTAGTGAAAAAAATCATTCTTATTTAATTAAAATGTTTCAAATAAAGTTAATATAATATACTTGTCATGTACATTTTGATTTATTTTATTTTTTCGCAAATGTATACCATATTTCCGGACAACAAAAATCGCTAAAATGTATACTATATTTCCGGATGGAGGGAGTATTTTATGTTTTAAACCTCAAAGTATTTTTCAGATCATACTAATTTAGTTTTTGTGGTCGGTTCAATTTTAAATTGTGTCAATGACATGAAACCTGTTCAGACCACTCTCTCCTTATAATGTATAGTGGTTAAGGGGTTGTCTATAAATTACACAACACTCTGGGGGGAAGGAGATGGGATGAGGGGGGAAGAGGTTAGTTGTTTTGTTTTTTTATTCACTCGATTGGGACTTGTTACTATGGAGTTACAATGTTGTGACAAGGGTAGTGGTGGCAAAAGTTAAAAATTGCATTGTGTAAATTATGGTTGACCCATAAATTACCAATTTGTATTAATAGTGATTAAGTTATATTTACCACTAATAATATGCAGTGGTTAATATAAATTTGTTATAAAAATTGCTTTTATTTAGGCCAGTATATAATGAATTATTAAAAAAATAGATTTGGCATAAGAGATTAGTTCCTTGACACAGACTATTTTGAGAATGGGTATAAGCTATTAGTATTTAAATAAAAACATGCATTAGCTTTTATGTGGAAATGTTTTAATTGATTTACCTTATTATGAACGTTTATCACCTTTAAATTAAAAACTTCAAAAATCTTGTTCTTGAACATGTAACATAGGGTTCGCCCTATGATGCATATATTGATCTAGCGACATGAATTTATCCTTACTGGAAAAAAGTTTAAATCTTGAAAAATTCTTGAAATTGACCTTACAAAATCATATGATAAAGTTTACTCTACCTTTACAGAATCTATTAAAATCACAATATTCTTGATGTTTATTCTTAAGCTTGAAAATGTCCACACACAGATTTTTTTACAGAGAATTTAGAAGGTAACTTTTTACAACAGGATTTTTTACATCCACTGATCCAGATAATAACTTTTTTTAATGCAGCTATCAAAATGATAAAAGAAGAAGGTTTGGTTATTATAATTGTTATAAAGATATTGAAACCATGCCACAGATATTTTTAGAGTTTAAGAGGAATTTAAGATTACTGTTTTTTAACTAGAAAGTCAAATGATTTAATATGTCAGAAGCAAACAACAAGTCTAATAGTTGGATTTAATTTGTCTGTAAAAGTAGCCCATACACTACTTCGTAGATTTCATGCTTCTCGATATCATGCTTGCTGAAGTTTATTCATTGACAGAGTCTGAAACAGTCCTTAGTTCTTCATAGTATGGAAAAAAAAATTTCTGTAAATAATTAGCAAACTACAGGATTAAGTGTGACTTTGTAGCTTTATCAGATCTAGATGGTAGTACTACATCAGGCAATTTAGCTAGAAGTCTTCTGTGCTGTGAAAAAAAAGTGGAAAACTGAATTAATTTTTTCATAATAGTTTTTTAACTAGTTATAGCATGAATAATCAGTTGACAACAAAAACCATACCGCTCAGTTAAAAACATCAGCTTAATGGTATGGTCTACTTGTTTTTAATGCTATGTCATCTAGTTAAAACTTTAATATAAAGAAACATAAAGACATTAGTAAAGATACTATCATTCCTACTCTACAAGAAGTGTCCTGGGTTAGCTTGACAGTGACTGTTCACAAGTTATTTTAGTTCTGTAAATTAGAATAAAAATTAGACATCACATTTCTTGTGCATAAATCCTGAAAAAATAAGTAAAACAGTAATTACAAAACTTGGTAATTGCTAAACTCTAACCAAATTAAATATAATAAAATGCACTCAAAATGATATATGGTTTAGTATTACCAAATCTCCAGTTTTTCAGACATATAATGAAATATTTAAAATTTAAGTCTGTTTTTTTAATAGAAAACAAATTTTTCTAAACTTTTTTTTTTTTTAATTTTGATGATGATGATGATGATGATGATGATGATGGTAGTGCTAATGTTGATGATGATGAAGATGATGATGATGATGATGATGATGATGATGATGATGATGATGATGATGATGATGATGATGATGATGATGATGATGATGATGATGATGATGATGATGATGATGATGATGATGATGATGATGATGATGATGATGATGATGATGATGATGAGTTATTGTATTTAGATATATCAGAGATATGCACAGCACTCAAAAGTTTCTATCTTACAAATTATGGGAAAATATGTGAAGTTCAACCACCATTAAAATTACCTGCAAATGTTGATTTAATGCATAAATTTGTTGATCTATGTATGGTTGATGCAGTTAATACTCAAACAGATGCTGTATTTAGTGTTGAACGAGAAGAATTTTTGAAAAAGCAGTTGTGTTATACACCAATTCCATATAGTGAAATATTTAGGAAAGAAAAATCTGTAACATTAATATCTGGAATAGCTGGTATCGGGAAAACATGGTTACTTAGAAAATGTTTGCTTGATTGGTCAAATGGCCTAATTTGGGAAAATGTTAAACTTGTGTTTTATTTGGAATGCAGGAGACTTAATCTATGTCAAAATATTGGTAACATTAACGAATTAGTAAACTTTTTCTACAAAGAAATTATAAATGATTTTGATATTAATATTCATCCTGCACTGTTTATAATTGATGGGTTAGATGAGTTTAATTATTTAAATGAGTTAATAAATTACAATTCAAATTGTAACTATCCAATCGTTAATGCTTTAACAGAAATTCAAAAATATAAATATGTAGTTGCTGGCAGAGTTTATGCAATTGATAAGTACCAAAGTATAACTACAGAGCATTGTGATAAGATAAACATTCAAATTATGGGATTTAATGAAAGCGGAATAAATAATTATATAGAAAATAATGTTTTAGAGGAAAAAAAAGATGTTATGAAAGCAACTTTAAAGGAATCTGCAATTGCAAAGTCCATGTCATCTGTTCCATTTTATTTATCTTCCATGTGTAAGATTATTAGTAATTCAAAAAATCTATGCAAAAGTTCTTTTTTAACAATGACAGATTTGTACGCAAATATTTTTTTATACTTTTTGCAAAAACACATCATCAAAAACAATGAATTGATTTATCAGTTAATGGAAAACAATTCCAATAAAAAATATATTTTAAACATTTGTAAAATTGCATATCAATTGTTTATTGAAAATAGAGTAATTTTTTCCAAAGAAGATATACAAACTTTTATCATTGACAACTTTGATAGAAATGAAGAAAATTTTTTTGGATTTATTGAAAGGATTGAAACAAATCTAGGTTATCTTTATCAATTTGCACATTTGACAATAATGGAGTTTTGTGCATCTGTATATGCATATAATTGTTTAAGTAGTGAAGAGATTATAACCAATGAAAAGCTGAAGAGTTGTTTATCAATGATTTGTGGTTTAACCAATAAAAATCAAAATAGTTTATTAAAGTTTCTTGTTAACCTGAATCCATTAAAAAAATCTTGTGAAGAATCTTCATTTTTGTGTATTATTTTTGGTAAGTCCTTATTACTTTGTTGCATTATTATAAGTCATTTTAGATAAAGTTTATCTATTTATCAAAAGTGTAAGTTTATTAAAATCAAAAGTTTCTAAACATTAAGTTTTTTTTAAAGCTGTTTTTTCTTTACTTCACTAAATGATAGACTCTATTCTTTTGTATTTAGTATGTTTAAGAATATAAATAAATTCATCTGTGTCACACATCTTATACAGTAGGAGATATAATTACCTAAATGAATTTTTTTTTTTTTTTAAAAAGTAAACTTTGAAAAGTAATTTCAGAAGAAAAATAAGTTGATATAAAAAATTTATGATTGTTATAAATGCAAATTTAATCAAGAATTCAATAACTTAAAAGAAATAAATAAATTAAAATAGTTAACTTTATGTCCTAAAAACTTAACGATGCATTCAAACTATGCATTTTTTTACCTTTAAATAAGTATCCAAACAAATTTTGAGTATTAAATATTTCTTCAAGTAATTAAATTTTTTGACTTTTTAATATCGAGTTAGACTATCTTTAGCTTTTAAGACTTCTGCAAGTCGATTTTGCATTGATTCAACTCATTTTTTTTGTATTATCTGGACTGATTTGAGTCTAAGCTTCTAGGAGCATGATCATTAGCTCTTCCTTTTGCTTTAGAAATTGTCACTTTTTTGATCCAGAATGGCACATATTGGTGTTCAATTGCAATAAAATCTAGCCTTTGAGCCCTTTATTTATGTAACTTAGTCTGCTTCTGGATAAAAAACACTTTTACTTTCTTTGACGTATGCTTAGTGTCGCTTCTTGTCTATGCTAATTCAAACATTTTGTACTTTTCAATCAGATTGCTGATGGTTCCTAATGTCATTCCAGTTGCTTTTTTTCATCAACCTAAATGTTTTACCTTTTTTAAGAATGCTTATTAAGTCTAGAACAAAAATAAATAAATGATTAAATAAAAAGTTTCCTTAGTAAAATAAAATTTTTTAATTTTTCTCCTAATTGGAGTCATAAGATTTTGCACTAGTTGAGATCCATACTTTGTGATCAGTACTTAGTTTTGCTTGCCTAAACTTCTTACGTTATTTGGCTTTAATAATTGCCTAATTGGACGAAGTTCGGGACAATTTGCAGGATTGTGCGTTCTAGGTATAAATTTATACTATTATTAACATAGATTTGGAGTATTGACAAGACGCTAGGTCAGGCAAAAGATTGCATTATTGTCATGGGTGTTCCACAATGGCAATAATCCAATTTAATGCAATTCAGGTTTTATCAAAATCTTTTTCAGAAGATGAGGCCAAGCTACTGAGCTAGTAACCTGAAATAAATTTCACTTTTTATTGTGGAATAAGTGACAAGATTTAATGTTTTCAATCCACATTGACATCTGGCTTGCCAAACCGTAATTTTTTTGGGAATTTTTTAGTTTTATGAAGTAAATATTAAAGTTTAGCCTTTGCCTTTTTCCTGGAAACTCCCATATAAAAATGATGTCCTGGAATCGTTTTGAAATTTAATTTCACATAAGTTTTATGATCCACAATTATACTTTTTTTTTCTACAAAATAATTTGAATAATTTTCCTGCATGACTTTTTGCCTTTAAATTTTCTTCAGCATTGTGATCAAGGGCTTTATACATCTTAAAGGACTTGATTTTATGCTTTTTCTTGATAGTTCTGACCATTTGTCTGCTAATTTTGCATTTTAGAGCCAAATCTTGTATTTACCTATAATTGTGGTTATCATATATACAATTACTCTTTGAGGGCATCGTTTTCTATAATCTTGATCTGTGTTTCAACAAAGTTACTAGCTCTGTAGTTTAGCCTCATCTTCTAAAAAAGATTTTGATGAAACCTGAATTGCAGTGGTGGTAGTTTTTTCTTGGATTTTATCAGCTGCTCCCACTAAACCTTGCTCTTGCCTTCAAAAAACTTAGTTGCATAACCAGCTTTTTCTGTGGTAGTGTTCTTACTGTCCCAGAGACAAAGGAAATCGGAAAATTATACAATAAGCTTGAAGGGCCAGTAAAATGATGCCATTTTGAACCTTTGATGACCTCTGTAGTTGTTATACATCAAAGCACTC
Organism: Hydra vulgaris; assembly: GCF_038396675.1. Classification (NCBI taxonomy): domain Eukaryota; kingdom Metazoa; phylum Cnidaria; class Hydrozoa; order Anthoathecata; family Hydridae; genus Hydra; species Hydra vulgaris. The sequence goes on along the minus strand of NC_088921.1, from coordinate 84,358 downwards.
GAGAGTCTTGTCCTTGAGATGCGTAGAATGAACGATCAGAACAGAAGGGCAGTTGTTTCCATTGTAAACAACTTGGCTTTGAGTTTCTGGTATAAACTGTTTTCCACAGAGTTTTCAGCCTTATAATTATCTTGATTCTATGATTTGGCTGGTTTGGCTAAGGTAAAAGCTCTAACCTTATCCTTAGACAGGTTCTGGAAAAGATTTTTATGAATATGTGCATTGATTTTCAGTATTGGTGGTTTCAGTGTTTTCTGGAGTTCTAGCAGCAGCTTCCACATTGCTCTTTCCCACAGAGAACTCACTTTGTTGTAGCCAGTTCTTACCTTTTGTAGTGAAGCGAAAGATATTGAGAATTAGTTTGAAAACCTTAAAGTTCTAGTAGAATAATATAATAATGCCATTTCCATGTTTTTGATGATCTCTAGTCATCATACATCAAGGTACTCATCAACATCTTGGCACTAGTCTTGTCCTCCCTGAGATGCACAGAAGGAGCCAACAGAATGGGCGGCCAGTTGTTATCATTGTGAAGCAACACGGCTTTGAGTCTCCAAATGAACTGTCTATAAATAGGTGCTATTTACTTGGCATGTGATACCCTTGGCTTTGAAAAAATCAACCACAACGTTACAGAAGCAATGGGCTTTCTGACTGAATAGGTTGTAAAGTTTTAGATACGTTTTCTCTGAATTGTGATTTGTTTTTGTTCAACAAATCCCACTGTTTAAGCTTTGATATCAAAAGTTCATCTATGACTTTATAAAACCTTGGTCTCTCAATAAATCATTGTCTTTTTAACTAGGCAATTATGGCCTCAACAATTATGGTACAAGCTATAGTTTATCAACCTCACCTGTTAAACTATAGCTTGTACCCCCGATATCCCCTTTGCTGTTAGACTTACTGCTTTCTCTTGAAGATGGCTGATCCTTCTTAGGGGGAGAAGAATAGGTAGTTCAAGGCTGTGTAGTCCTAGGGTATCAGTTGAAGGAATATCTGAATAAATAAATGAGGTACCTTTTTTGTCAGAGTGAAATTTTTATGTGATTAACAATGCTAAAGTAGCAGTTGCTTGAATGGTTCATTGATTTTCACCAAATTTTTAGAGTTGCAAATGTCATGACTATACCACCTGTAGCATTGCGTTTATAACTATTTATATAAATTTGAAGACAATAAATTTCAAATATCACTTCAGGGTATAATATTTTCTTATAGTGCATCAATATATATAAAAACTTTGTCATTTATGTATCTAAATTATAGAAATTCAAAAATAAAGTACATCTAAGCAAGAAGCTTAGATGTACTTTATTTTTGTAATTATTATAATTTAGATACATAAATGACATGTTATCATGTAATTATTGTTCAAAAAATGTTATTTTATTAAATCAATACTGTTTTGTTTATATTAATTTTTTGATGTTCTTTTTAATTTGCTAATGTTAACAAGAACAAAATAACAATACAACTTTTTTATATATAATACATATAATTCAACACTGTTTTAATTTAATAAAATTTAATAAACCACTAAAGCAATAGTGACTAGCATTGTTTTTTATAATTTTTTAAAGTTAACAAGAATAATGTAACAACATACGCATGATTGTATATAAATACATCAAATGTGGTCCTAATGTGCGTAAATAAAAATAGGATAATTAAAAATTATTTATGAAGGATTTTAATTTTTTGTTCATAAATACTAAAAATGGCAATCCTGTATACAGGATCCCTTTTTTCCCTTTTTTTTATTTAATTTTTTTAACCCCTATTTTATTAGGTCCAAACAGCATTCCCATAATTATTTTTATAGATTTTAACTATGAATTTTCAAATATTCTTTCTAAACTATTCAATGCCACATTTATAAATGGAACATTTCCTGATATTTTGAAATTATCTCCCGTTATCCCAATATTTAAAAATGGCTCTAAACTTTCATGCACTAACTACAGACCTTTCTTTTATCTAACATTATTAAGTTTCTTTAGAAACTTATGTATTCTAGAGTGTACTCTTTTCTAAACTCATTCAATTGTTTAAATGGTTTTTGATTTGGTTTTCGATCAAAACATTCTACTTGCCATGCATTAATAAGTATAGCAAAGAAAATTAGGAAAGCTCTTGATACTGGTTGATATTCCGTTTGTGGTGTTTTTTTTGATTTACAAAAACCATAGTATTTTGATTTCTAAATTAAAACATTATGGAATTTGCGGTATTGTAAATGACTGGTTTTGATCTTATCTTTCAGATCAAAAACAATTTGTAAGTATTAATGTTTTCAATTCTAGTAATAAATCAGTTTTGTGTGGTGTTCCTCAAGGTTCTGTTCTAGGTCCTCTTTATTTTTAATCTACGTTAACAACCTAATCAACTCTGTTCACTTCTCCTCAGTTCATCTGTTTGCTGATAATACAAATCTTTTGCACATCAACAAATCGTATCGTTATTTATGTAAAAATGTTAATTCGGATCTAAAAGGTATAGTTACTGGTTAAATGCCTAACTATTATGTCTCAACACCAAAAAAACTGAACTAATTTTCTTCGAAAAACTATCTCTGTAAAAATGATGAAAATAAAATCAGAATTAATAAGAAATGGCTATATCCCTCAAGAGTTATTAAATATCTTGGTGTATTAATTGATTGTAATCTTACATGGAACATTCACATTAATGAACCAAGCAAGAAACTCTCGAGCTAACAGTATGCTTTCAATAATTCGTCATTATGTCAATAAAGTTGCACTTAAGAATATTTACTGTGCATTATTCTCATCTCATCTTAGATATTATTGTCAAGTTTGGAGTCAAGTTGGAAACTATCTTATTTAGTAGTTGCTATAGTCTCAGAGTCAATCCATTAGAATAATAAACTTCCAACCAATTAAATCTGAAACATCGAAGTCCTTCAAAAAACTTTTTATTCCAACATTTCCAGCGCTAGTAAAGTATGCTAATTTTCTTTGTTTTTGACTCATTAAATAAAAACTTACCATCTCCTATCACAAACTTGTTCACAGAAAGTAGACTATTACATTCCTACTCTACTAGAAACAGTGCGTCTGTGAATGGAACAGGAGCCTTGTATGCATTTTGAATGAGTCCAAAAAATTATATTCTAAAATACCTTTATTCCATCTTAAACAATATCAATTTGAAAAAATTCTGAAAAACATTTTATACTAACTTTTACGCATATTATCCTTATGATTAAAATATTTATAGCAGATGCAATTAAATAGGATAACAGATTAAATAGGATAACAGATGCGATTAAATAGGATAACAGATGCCGCTTTCCGGCAGGCTGGAAAACAAGACTCTGATAAGCACTTATTAAAAAGTTTTAAAAGTATAGATGACAGCTATGGAGAACACTTCTGCAAGACTATAACAGGTATGTTGTATGGATCACAAGCTGTAAAGCAGTCTATGCAGGAAATCATATTAGATACTAAAGCTAGAGTGATACGAATGTCAATCAATGGATCAACCTGTTTGACGGCAAAATCAGCTAGAACGCAACTAGTGGAATCAAGAGATGATATTGATGAAAAGTTCTTAGCAAACAATTCAGCTTTATCTTTAGGTGAGGTGACAAAGTCTGAACAATAAAAGAGAATTAGAATAATAGATTTGCTCTTATTATTAATACTGTTTAAGATTCTACAGAAGTCACGAGAAACTAATTTTTGAGATGAAATACAAGATTTTGTGACCTGAGAATAGCGGGCTTGGTGTTAGACAAAACCTTTTTTACAATGGTTTCTAGCAGTAATAAACATGTCTGTTTTCTAAAGAATTTTTTTGCTGTTAGATACAGAAGTAATAGTTTTAATTGGCAATAGCAGCAGCACAATATGAGGAGACCATCGAGAAGAGTGAGGCTTGACCTTGGTTGTCAAGAGGGAATAAAAGATTCCATGCCAGCCTGAATCCACAACGTTATCTAAGAAGCACATTTGCCAGCAGGAAGACAAAAGATTTCTACCCAAGGGCCATCACTAAGAAAATCAGAGAAAGAGCCCCAGTCAGCTTTAAGGTAGTTATAAGAGGTACGATGATAGGGGGATTCAAATGACGAAGAAGAGTGAGATAATAGTTTTAGAGAGATCAAACCGTGATCAGAAGCACCTAAGGGTGAATGTGGAGAAACTGAGCACTGACTAGGATCAGAAACAATGCATAAGTCGAGTAGAGAAGATAAATGATTTGGGTTGTCTGGAAAGCAAGTTGGAAAGTTGACTCTTTGAGTTAGGGATTGAAAAAGGCAAAAGCTGAGGGCTTTAACGCCAGTAGAGTCACTGAAACTAGAGCCAAGCCATTTAGTGGTTAACATTCGCAAGCATTCACCCATTAAATGGGTGAATGCTTGCGAATGTAAATGACAGGGCCAAGCATGTGACTATTGGAGTCATTACGAATTAAAGGAAGATAACCATCAACGTTATGATCACAAGATGAAACAGCTGAACTCAAATTAGTCTCACTAAGAGCAAGTATGTCTGGTGAATTTTGCAAGAGATAAGACTCAACAGAAGAAAAGTTACTTCGAAGACCACGAATATTAGTGAATGAGAATATTAGTTTTAGAGAACTTGGTTATGACGATGTTTTTTGTGTTTTATAGTTTTTGGTACTTTATTCATTTTTAAATTTGTTAAAGAACTTGACTTGAAGCATTGACTGTACTCAGTACGCTGTTTAATAGCCCAAGCAATTGCCTCATTACTGATAAAAAACCCTAAGCTGTAACAAAGGGTTCCAAATGTGGCCTTGACAATGCACACCAAAAATACAAACAAATATACCATTTATGCTCAACATGCCACTGTTGATACTTCGATATTTTTTAGCTGGCAATGGAATCAGTTTCTCTGAGACCTACCTCAGAGTTAAGGAAACCTGACTACCAGCCGACCTCAGAAAACTGTGTTTTAGAGCTATGTCCTCATTAGGAGGTAATAGAATGAGTTGCCTAGTCATAAAAACGGAGACACAAGCAAAACCCATTCATTGAGTCAAGAAGATCCAGCATTCAACATCCTAAACTGGAAACAATGTATTAAAATTACATCTGCGCCAGCCTAATAGATGAAGAAGGGGTACGAGGCTGGTTAACAGATAAAATCTGTTTACCCCTTAAGTCTTTGCCTAGTAACTTTGCCTACAAGATAGTAGTCGGATGCATTTAACATCTGCCCAAGATGAGTGTTTTTCTCAAGACACCATCTCTAGCCTTAACTTAATCATGAGCCCCAAGGCATGAGGTGTTTTATGTCAGAGTTGGCTTCTCCTAGCCTTTGCCTAAAAAAGTGTATCCTACAAGGCAGTAGGACATGAGGCAGGTTGTACTGGGTTACACGCTACCAGTAGCATTTTAGTTGAATTGTTCAACGATATTTTCTTTATGTGTTCCAAAATTCTGCACCAAAACAAAACACTATGTTTATTAATTTAAGAAATATGTTGTACTTATCTTTCACTGATTACGATAAATAAATTAACAGTTTCAATATTGTAAAGTGATTTTTTGTTGATCTTTGAAACTTTTTACTTCATTTTGGTATCAAATGATGTTTTTATTTAAACACTGCTACTGGAGCCTTGGATCAAGCAAATCCAAATCTAAAATAGTTTTCTTAAAAGATTGGGTAAAGGACTTTCGATCTTTTGTCGTAAACTAAACTAGACCCAAACAAATCAATGTAATTCAATAATATATATGCACATTTTTCTGTGGTTATTTTAGGTGATCGAAGATCTAGTGGTCACATCACCGCAGAAGGGCATTTAACTTAAAAGTTTGTGCTTGCTTTATATTGAAAAAAAGCCTAGAGTAGGCATCGAACTACAGATCTGTGAATGATCCAGCTCATTATCTCCCAGCGTTCATAAATTGTGACCATATAAAGTATAAACCTCCTCAGTTTGAGGGAGTTACAAATTTTATTTGCTCATGATTTTTGAACACTTAGAGATTGTAAAACAATACTGAAATTTTATCAATGAATATAAATTTCGTTATGAATAGTAAAAAAATTATTTCATCAACTTCTTGCTCTCGCGTTTGGGGCAGGGGGATAAAATTTTAGTGCTTATTTGTTCCCAGCCTCCATTCATTGCAACTTTTTTAAAGCATTATTTCTTGACATAAACATACAAATGCTTCGATTTTACTCCATGTTAGCTATCTCAAACACCATAAAATGCTGGATCCGTCATTACCACAGATCTTATTTTTCTTAATCAAATTCGCCTCAGACTTCAGCGTTTAAGCGCTGCAAATGTACAATAAATATTTATATACATATAATTTTTAGCTTAAGACAAATATCTCAAGAAAATATGTAAAAAAATAATTTTTAAATGTAGTTTTAAGGTTCAGAGTCTGCAGTTAGGTTTCGGATCAAAATTCAAGTTGTTATATCTATTTAATAACAAGAAAGCGAGAAGAGTTGCTGTAGAAAAAAGTCTACGGAGTCACCGTAGCAAGCTCTTTTAATCCACTCTTCTTTTTAAATGTTTTTTTAAAGAACTCTTTATTTGAAGTAGCTTCTGAAGCTTCCTTAAGCTTATCACACATTCTACATTATCTTGAATAAATTTTAAAACAAAAAATATATTTCTTGTTTTGAGAAATAAGATTTTTAAACTATGCTTAATAGATTTACGATTTTGCTGTGAGTTCTGATGAATTGTAAGCAACTTTAAAAGATTTTTAAAGTTTTGAAATTCATTGTGTCCAAAAATTCTACGGGAGTTTCATCCATAGGCATTTTTCAAACTATGACCTAGAATATCAAAAATTAACTAGTAGACTGGTGAAGTATACAACTCAAGACCTAGTGGCTGGTCTTTATCATCAAAAACTGCTTTCACAAGGATTTCACCTCATCTTTCTGAACTTTTCAATTCATCCATAAACACTTCACACTATATTTGTCAATTCTAAACCCTTTCCCTCCTTTAAACAATCACATATACCCCTCTTCTAAACTGTGATAGCAATTTTTACGTCACAAATATTTTAAAAGATTTAAATGTACTTTGCAGCATTTTAAAAATTTAACCTTATGAAAATAAAGCAATACGCATAAACGTAAGAAGTGTAAGTAAATACTTCAACAAACCAATCACATAATTAAGTAATAATAAAGTTGTAATACTAAAATAATTTTTTGAAGTTGCTCTTTGTCTGGCAGAAAAACTGTTATGGATTTGATACTTTTGATGAATGTTATGAAAAATCACTGAGGAAGAGTGCCACTAGTTTTTAAAAATTTCCTTTGTTAATTATTTTTAAAAGTTGTTTTTAACAATTTTTAACAAATGAGTTCAATACTTTTGCAATTCTTTTCTTATGTAACTCTAACTCTTAATTATAGATTAAAAAATTCACGATAATAATCGCATAATAATCGCTCGATAATGTAAGTGATGTAATGTAAGTAAAATATACAATATCAAAAAAAAATTATTTTCCTTGGCCGGTTAACTCTGATAGATTTTTATGTATTTTTTAAATTGGTATAGAATTCGCAACATCTTGTGAAAGTGTCTTAAACAAACCGCTTCCAAGCTCTTTTGGACAAACTCAAAACTTTTTAACTTATTTTGTTCATTAGACTAACAGCTTTTATATAAAATAGCTAAAAGTTTAATTTAAAGTTTAAATAAGCAAGTATTTGGTAAAGTTGTTGCGCATTTAACATTAGTTAAAAATGAAATTGCCCATATATATATTATATTTATGTTTTTATTTTCTCATTAATAACTATAATAATATATTATTAGTAAGAAAAATAAAATAATACGACAAATAAGTTTGTTTTTTTCAGTGCGTTTTTAAAATGCACTATTTTTAATATATGCAAAAAATTGCGGCAAAGATATCAACAAAAAAATATATGCGTGGTAATTTAAGGCATGCGACCGCATGCTACTCCTGAGAAGGCCTACTTATTTGAGAATCTCAATTATTTTTTTATTTTGATATAAAGTTATCTAATTATTGCTATAAATTTTTTTAATATTTATTGATTTCTTTTAAAAGAAATAATGGAGAAAAGAAAACCTTCAGGTTGTGAGTTTAAACAAAAATGCCTACGAAAAGAGGAACAATTGAAATCAAATCAAACATCTTAGAAAAATTTCTATCAAAAACTCATCATGATAAAAATGTCATAGAAAGTCCAATAGTTCAAGATCTGGTTGATTCTGGAAATGAAAGCAAACTGACTCTACTAATTCAATTGAAACTATTCAAACAATTGAAAGATTGACTGACACTGGTGCTACCTCTGAATGCTTTGACGATATTAGCGATTGGAAGGAAAATTTAAGCAATGATTTCATACAAGATGCTGTTATAATAGGTCCTAACAGTTTCAAAGATGATTCTAATAACTATCCAAGAATTTTTGATAATTTGAGTTTTTCAAATCATTTTTTTAACTGCATCATGGATAATGGTGAAAAAAATCATAGAACGTGGTTAGTTTATTCAAAAAAAGCTAACAAAGTTTTTTTTTGTTGTTGTAAACTTTTTTTTTTTAATCCTATTATGTTGGCTCATAATGGTGGTAATGATTGGTGCCATATTTCCATATAATTTTTAAAAGACACAAAAAAAGCCTTGATTATTTTGACTGCTACAGCAAGTGGATGGATTTAAAATATAGATTACAAAAAATCACTTTAATTGATAAAATTTTGGATAGAAACTTATTTAAAGTAGAACATTGGGACAATGTAATTAGAAGAATAATTTCCCTAACTATTATGATGGCAAAGCAAAATCTGCCATTCAGAGGCTCTTGTAAAAAAGTCAATCAAGATAATATTAGAAACTTTCTTAAAATTTTAGAATTTTTGGCTGAATTTGATCCAGTTATGGAAAAATATTTGTTGAGAGCAAAAATAAAAACCAATTCTGTACACTATTTGACAAAAGTTATTTAGAATGAACTCATTGACTTGATTGGCATATCCATTAAATTTGAAATTTGCTCAAATGTCCAAAAGTCTGTGTATTTTTCAATTGTTGTTAATTTTACACCAGACATCAGTCACCAGGAGCAAATGTCAATAATGGTTCGATAAGGTTGATGTAGAGGATAAGATTGAAATTCATATTAATTAAAGTTTTCTTGGATTTTACTTAATTGAAGGTTCGACAGGACATGACTTTTCAAATGAGATATTTGACTCCCTGGTAAAAAATAGCTTGTCAGTGGAAAACTGTAATTTTCTTGCAGGTAGCACAACATTACAATTTTAAAATCTTTCTTTTTACTCATTTAAAAAACTTTACAATAATTTTGCGTTCAATTTATACATTACAAATCACCTCAAATATGCTCATAAAAAAACCACTTATACTATATATATATTTTCTTAAGGAAACTACGTCAGTCAAAACCTCCGTACATAATTTCTCCCACGCAATTCAATTAAAAAAAATAAGAGGTCAGAGCTATGACAATTGTGCAAATGCGTAAGAAATGGTGAGCAAGCTTTTATTCTTAAAAAAAACAGCTGAGCGGTTTATATTCCATGCTGCAGACACACATTAAATCTGGTAGTTGTTGATTCTAAGAGATGTTCACCTAATATTTCTATGTTTTCTAATATAATTGATCAAGTTTACTTTTTTTTTCTGCTTTAACAATATGAAATATGATGGTCAATATGATGATCAATATGATGATCAATATGATGAAATATGATGATCAATATGATGGTCAATTTGAAATGCCAAAAATTTATGAAGCACTGCAAGATGCAGCCAAGACTAGTAATGAAGCAGTTGCAAAAACCACAGTAGCGTATGTTGAAAAGCAGTCCAAAAAAACTTTGAAAAACAGTCCAAAAGAAAAGTATAAGCAAAATGTTTTATAAATAGAATATTGAATTCTATTGAACTATTGCAATAGAAGATATATTTTATGCTGCAATTGCACCTTTTAGCTTTTTATTTGATATTAAAAAGCTCTCAACAGTTAAGAAAGATGATTTAAAATTTCATTGCATCGCATTGGAAAAAAAAAAAAGGAATCTAAAAATGGAAAAAATGATATTTCTGGCGAGGAACTAAGCTTTGAATTAACGTCTCTTTCTTTTCATTTTACTAAAAATATGGATCCTGAAAATGCTATAAAATATTTGTACACAAACGATTTGAATGAAATCCACGCAAAGGAATCTATTGCATTAAGAATTCTTCTCACATTACCAATAATAGTAGCTAGCGCTACCAAAAATTATTTAAGATCAACAATGGGTTAGGACAGGTTGAACAATCTTGCAATTTCCATTGAAAATAAACTTGTTGCTGATTTAAGTATTGTAGATATCTGGTTGAAATTTTCGAAAATGGAAGCTCCAAAAGTACTAATTTCGAAATAATTTATTTTATCGAAAAGTTTGTATTAAAGTAAGTTAAAAATATAAACTTTGATTTATTAACTTTGATTAAGGCTCATAATTTTGAAAAAAACTAGTGGAATAAGAGTTTTTGGAGCACTTAGGAACAGTCACAGAAAAGATGAGACTTAATTGAATGGCGAATAACGCGAGAATGAATTTTAGTAGATGGTACAAGAGACATGAGCTCTTTAATATATGGTTTCTATAAGAGTAAAGACGTACAATAAAAAAGAATCTAAGATGATGTAAAGTAGAGGACTTAGTAAGAGTGTTGTAAAATGATGACTTAGTAAGAGTGTTATCAGAGGGTTGGGTAAGGTGTTGTCATTCATCAGTATCAGAATATCCTCAATATTGCAATAAAAATTTGCAGAAAAAAATGAAAGTTTTTAGTGAGTTGTTTTTATAAAAAAGATGAATATTTCATTCATTGCGTTTAGAAATAGAAGGTTCACAAGTACAAATGAAACCTTCGATTCCTACCTGAATCCAAAAGAATGTTGAGGAGGCATATTTTTCATTATTAAGATGAAAAACATCTGCTGAAGTACCATTACAGTACATTAGAGTCACATAGTTGACTTAATGAATTGGAGATTGAAAAACACAAAAACAGTGACAACAGTGTTAGTTGTACTAGAGTTAAGCTATTCAGTGTGAGGAGCATTAATTTCATCATGATAATTTATCTATAACCATGTTACTTAATCAGGATTTTTTTTTATTAATATAATTGATTGATGTTTTCTAGTAATATATTTCTATTGACTTATATTATTTATGTTATATGAATATATAATTCTGTGACTTAATACAGAGCACAATAATTTTACTTTATGTTTTTTCTTAAGATTAATATTATTTATTGTTATGATAGTAATGATTGCATAACTTTTTATTTATATTATATTACTCAAAATAATTTTATTTTGACTAACAACATTAAAAAAAAAAACCTGAAAAAATTTAGCTTGATTGACCTACCTGTTCGAAAGTTATGATTGAATCATATCTTTTGAACAGGTCGAAATTTGAGTTTCTGGAAGATACAGTAGATTTTAATGATTTTTGACATTAGATTGTAGTAAAAAATCACTTGAAATGGATTATTTGGGTCAAAAATCACAATACAAACTTTCGAGTGACCTTTTTTACTTTTTTACTAATTTGACCAAAGTTTACAAAAAAAAAAACCTCAAGTAAATAACTTTAGAATCATTTTATATCAAATCACCTAATGGCTCTGAGGTGGTACCTCAGGGTACCACCTCAGATTTACTTCAAACTTTGCCTATCCACAGATTTTATGAAAAAAACAAAATCTCAAAAAGTTCAGCTTGATTGGCCAGTATGTTTAAACGTTAAAATTGGATAAATATTGACCGAAATTGAAACCTTTTTTTTGCTGGTTGACAAGAAACTTTTAAAACAAATTTAAACCGACATCTGTTTTTTATTTATTATTTACTTAAAATTTATATGGCTGTCACAGTGGCCCTCAACAAAATCAAAATCAATAAAAATGTCAACGGAAACTGTTTGCAGATACTTTTAGAACTTTATGTGTATATTACAAATCTGTTGAAATAAAAAAGTCTGTTAGAATAAAAGCAGTATCACATTGTTTTAAAAAATATTTGTATATTAAATATTGAAAAAAAACTGGATTTAAAAAGCAAATAAAAAAAAAAGAAAAGTATTATGTCTACAACTAAGTTATACAACAGCTTACATCAAACCCTCCACATATGACACATTGATGATTATATTAGTTTAGTATCGTAACTAATACTTCATATTAAGTCATTCCATAGAGAATTTTATGCTACTGAATAAAACTTTCTATGGATTGACTTTCATGCTTGTTTAGATACAAGCACTTGTTCAATCTAATTTTTAAAAAATTTTTTAAACAAGATATCATTTAATTAAACCTGACATTTTCTGTCTAATTTTCTCAGACCACATTTCCCAAACCTATTCATAGTTCAAAGGTTCGGAAGCTATATCTAAATTACAGTTTATATCACAAATATGCACTTCCTCGTGTGTATCTAATCATCGGAATATTCGCAACTTAACATTATAATAGCACTATGATAAATTTCTTATTTTTGGTGACAGAAGAAATATAAAACTTGCAATGAGTGGAATGGCTGTTCATGATAAAATGTACGGAGTCCTGTAAAGTAGAAAAACAATCTTGAACTTGAAGATCTTTAATATATATATATATACATATATATATATATATATATATATATATATATATATATATATATATATATATATATATATATATATATACATATATATATATATATATATATATATATATATATATATATATATATATATATATATATATATATATATATATATATTTATATGTGTGTGTGTGTACTTAATAAAATTATTTATTTAAAATTAATTCATAAAAAAATCATTTTAATCATTCAAATATACAAAATATTCTGTATAAAATCTTATTTATTCCATGTGTTTTGCCTGATTTTTTAACCTAGTAATGGACATTTACTTATTTGTAGAATCTCACGAATGTCATGAGGGAACGGCAATTTTTTTTATTTAAATGTTATTATAAATACGCTAACTTTGTTTCGTTTAATGTAGAAATGGCATACAACAGTAGTAAAAATGTTTTGTACAATCAAGTTGATGATTTGCTTTTTTTATAGCCACTATTGTTTTGCGTAATTTTTTTTTTTGTTTAAAAGAGTAGTACGCTAGAGAATGTTTTTGTATTAAAACCAAATTATTGCATAACTGTTATACATTTCCACAACTAAAACTAATGAACTTAAGGACTAAAAAATTCAAGTTTTCACTGAACATTTTTATATTTTTTCTTTTTGAAAGTAATAAAGAGCTTAGAGACTAATAAATAACTTATTAATAATGATCAACTTACATTAAATAATACATCAAAATAATTTTTGACACACTTATTTAATATTAATTGGATGTATTTTTTGTATTCGTCTTTTTTTTTATACGTCCGTAATGGTCACTAAACACCCAATTACAGATAAAAATTCTGAACATCAGAAAAGCAATAATTAAAATAGTGTTTTATGTTGTTTCATTCGTCTTGCCGATTTAATTTAGGTAAATATTTTTTCGATATTTGTTATATGTAAGTTATTTTTTTAATCACTATTTGTTTGTTAATAGGTATTAATAAAGTAATTTATAATAATTTACAAATTTTTTTCTGTTATTACATAATTTTATCTATCTTCTAGTGACTTTTAAATTACAATAATGACGTAATGAATGTTTTTATTGTTTTTAAATTATTTTATTGAAACAAAAAATCTTTAAAGTGATTAGTTTATGTTATCCAATGAAAATGTCTAAATTATTAATTAACATATTTTCAAGCTTTAAACTTGATTTATAGTCATTTTATAAAATCAAATGCGATCAAAGAATTTCATCTTGAAAAGCCACATTCTTTTTTTAACGGTTGCGGTAGTTACAATTAACTACGATTTCTATTAGCAATACGGTTGTTTCGAATTTCATTTGTTTTCTTCGAATTTGTCAAAGGATTTTTTCTAGTTCTATGATCGAGTTTTTAAATATATAAAATCTCATATTGTTACCATTGTTTTTAATTAACACGGGTAACGAACTTCATAAACTTTTCAAGTCGTAAGTATACTTCAATATAAATTTATTATTTTTTTTTATTTAAAAGTTTGTCTTGAAAGTAAATTTGAATTGTTTCAAAACAATAACTTACAACGATTATACGGAGTTGTTGATAACAAGCTTGTGTTTGTTTTTTTTATTAAGTAAATTATATTATAAAAATACAAAAACAAAAAGCAAAAAAAAATAAGCATTGGAATTTCATAGATAATTGTAATAGTTTGATTTATACTTCAGCTTATTTTTTTAAATATATCAAAATAAAGCATGTCATACTGATTTTTCAACATAACTGAGATGTTAATCGATTGTATATTCAACAGACTTCACTTTTTTTGTTGTAAATTTCTATATCTAAGAGTTCATCTAAATAATACATTGACATTCTAGAAAGTAAATTGAAACTTTTTTTAGCTTACAACAGTTTTTATAAAACGCTGATAACCTTTTTAACTTTGGCATCTCTAAAAATAGAGATATATTAAATATTTTAAATTCATAAAAATATACTTAAAATTCATACAATAATGATTGATTAAATTATCGATTTTTATCTTATTTTTGTTCGTTGCTTTTTCTTTACAAAAGCATTTATATATTTTTGTAGCAAGGTCTATAGTTACACGTCATTTTTTGTGTGTGTGTAAAAAACCAAGGAAACGGGCTAGTACAAGAAAGATTTCATCATAAGAGTACCATTTTTTAAATCTTTTAAGAAAATTTAGTATTGGGCTAGATTAAAAATTTCTCAAGTTTGTTAGTATGATATACGTATTTTATTCGCAATTGAATCGCGTAAATTTCATTGCGCGTGCAAATTTAAACTCTTTAACTTGTTAAATCCCATTTAAACTTTTTTTCCATAATCCATAAATAATGCTTTATAATTTTCTGTTATGTTGTTAGGATAGGTAGGTAAAAAATTAGGAAATATTCCTTAAACTCTTAATTAAAAAAAGTTTCTTATTGAAAAGTAACCTAGCACTAAAAGTTTCTTAAGGTTTTGGAGCTTCTCGTACTAGTTTTTTATAAACAAGTTTATTATTCAAAAAAAAAACGTGCACCAGATGTCCAGTTTGTACATTGAAAATTTTGATTTTCTAAACAAAAAGACCGTTAGGACTTCTTCGAAGGGGTCATTATAAATTACGTCATGCTATTTTTGACCGCTTTTGACCATCGCTCCATGCCCTCCTCCCTCATCACAAGATTGTAAGTCTTTAGTAACAAATCCTGTACAAGTCCTCATAAAACCACCCATTCTTTCCCCTCCTTCCTAGAGCGTGACGTAGTTTATGGAGGACCCCAAAGGAACATAAAAAAAAGGTTTTGCACTCTGCGCTTCTACGTATAAACAAGACACCATAGCATTGCAGCTCTGCTTTAACGATAAAACTGTTGTTTATTATTGCAGCTGTATCAAAAATATATTATATCATGTTTTTGTTATAAAATTTAATGCAATTTTTAAATAATATAAATAGTTCTTTAAAGAGCTTTTTTTTTAAAAAAAAGATTTCAATCAACGCCGAATTCGAATAAACAAAAATCTAAACATTTATTTAAACTCTCACTCTTTGAGTATTTAATGGTTTTTCACATAATTTATATTTCAAATATATCGACGAAGGAGATTTACAATATTAAGTTCTTTATTTGAAATTCGATTTCAAATATTCATTTCACTTCAAATCAACGTTTAAATGAAATGCGTTTTGTTTATTGACTTGTTGTTACATTATTTGGTTAAATTTAAATCACTTTTTTAATTTGCTTTTATCAGTAATATGAATATAAGGAAGTATTTTTTTTAATTAATATTAATGATGAACTTTTTTTACATTATTTTAAATATGTTATATTTATGGTAAAACGAAGTTTAAAAAATGTGATAAAAATTATGTTTAAATTGATAAAATTAAAATATTTTTTACAATTTTAGTAAAAAATTGTTTAATTAAAAGTTTCTTTTTTTTTCTTTTTATATATAATTTTATTATTTAAACGTATATAATTTAATATTAATGTAAATACTATTATGTAATATATAATGTATTTAATTATAATATTTTTTATTGATTTTTTATTCTTTTATGACTTCTTATACGTAATATGTAAATATATTATATATATAAATATTATAATTTATTATAAAATTATGTTATAAATTTTATATTTATAAATATATGTATCATTATGTTGATTATATTTCCTTATATATATTATTCATGTTATTTATTCCGATTATTGTTTAAATTTTTATTGATTTGTTTATTTTTATTAAATTATTGCTTTTATCTTTAGATCGTCTACTTAAATTATCTCGTCAAAATGATGTTCAACTTCAAATTTATTACGTTAATTTATTCATTGAATGTTTTTATGAAAGTCAATCATCATTTACTGATGAAATAAAATTAATCGTCGATGAACGAAAGTGGTGGATTTCGATTCACGATGGAAAAACTTCTTACGAAACTTCTTGTGAAAATTATTTCGTAAATCATTACATTAAATCTGGAAGAAAGTTATCGAAGTTAATTGTTGATAAAAATATTTTAAGTGATGAAGAAAAAAATCTTATAATTCAATGTTCAACAAATGTTCGCGAAGTCAGCTTTCGTTGTCCAATTAAATTCAAAGGATGGAAACCGAAAGATAAGATTGAAGTGTTGTGGATAAGAATCTCAAGTTATTTAATAACGAAAAAAGATTTTGAAGAAAATTTTCTTCCGTGGATTAATCTTTGTGAAAGATTACAACTTGACCTTCACGACGACATCGATTTCATTGAAGAGATTTGTGAATGGATTCGTTGTTCGAATCTCAAGTGGTTGTGGATCAAGTACCGTGGAAAACCGTGGAATCGTGGAAAATCGATTAAAAAATAAAATCGACAAATAAAAATCGATGGAAGATCAAGTACCGTGGATCAGTGGAAAACCGTGGAAAACATTTTCGTAACCTCGATAAATTAAAAAACTTTATAACACGAAAAAATGTTTAATATCTTAATTAAAATATGAACAATAATTATAAAATAATAAATAAAATATTTAATATATTATTTTATAATTAAACGTTTTAAAATGTACGAATTAATTTTAATAATATTTTAAAATTTTTTATTAATTTTCTAAATTATTTAAAGGATTATTTTTTATTTAAAGGATCAAAATATATTATTAATAAATAATTTTAACAATTATAATATATATAATTATTAGTTTTAATAATTATATAACTATTGTATTATTAATATATATAATTTTTATTAAATAACTTTATTAGTAATTATTCTAATATGAATATAATTTTTCAAAACCTTTTTGAAATTTTTATTGTTTTTTGTTAATTATATTTTTATTTCATTGTTCATGAAATATATAATCATAATTAAGATAAATAAAAACTAGATAAATTTTTGTTATATTTTATTTAATGATTTAACTTTAAATATTTTTTAGAAGTTTTGAAACTCTCAAATTATTTGTAACGTTATGCAGAAAATTTTTCGTTTAATGTTTTTTGTATTTATTTTTATGTAATTTTATAGATATTTAATTTTGCTATGAAAAATTAAAATTATATTTGTTTTCGATTTACACAATATAAATTTATGTTTATGTCAATTATTTTTAGTAGTTTAAGTTTTCGTCCATCTTTGTTTCTTTCAAAAATAATTTGTTGTCAACGTAATAATAAAATTCGAAATTTTTGTAGAATTTTTCGTCGAAGTTATTTTGTTCGAAATATAAATTTTCAATTAAATAACGTTTGTTGTTAGGCCTAATTGATAATTAATTTTTTATTTAATCTTTTTTAAATCAACAGTTATGACCATAAATAATGAGAGTCGGTTGCGGTTAAAGGTGGGGTGGTATAATAAATTATAATGGTTCCATTGAACAAGGTAATTAAAAGGGTGGGATAGGTAATTCGATTAACAGGTAGTATTAAAGGTGGTAATAATGGTGTGTTAGTTAATGGTATGAGGTAAAAGAATTTTATAATTTTTGTAAATGAACAAGGTGGTACTAAGGGTGAGATGTGTACACTGTGGATGATAAATTGTAATGGTTTAATTAAACAAGATTGTTTAAAGGGTCGAATATCTTGGTCAAATAACATTTGAGTTATAAGGGTGGTAATGGTGTGTAATTGAACACAAGTGGTAATGATGTTGGTATGGGGTAAAGGGACTTTATAAGTCCTCGTAAATGACAAAATGATACGTAATAATAAACTAAGAGTAGATGGATACGTGGTTCTCAATAACAGATATTAAGGTTTGGTGGGAGAGGTATCAATGGTATATATATATTTTTTTTTACCGGTGACTTTTTAATTCCGAGTTGTTCAATAACAGATATTAAGGTTTGGTGGGAGAGGTATCAATAGCATATAATTTTTTTTTTACCGGTGACTTTTTAATTCCGAGTTGTTCAATAACAGATATTAAGGTTTGGTGGGAGAGGTATCAATGATATATTTTTTTTTTTACCGGTGACTTTTTAATTCCGAGTTGTTCAATAACAGATATTAAGGTTTGGTGGGAGAGGTATCAAAGGTATTTTTTTTTTTTTACCGGTGACTTTTTAATTCCGAGTTGTTCAATATTCGGGTTTAAAGTGACAAAAAAAAATCTTTGTAAATGAAAATAATAATATTTTTTTTTAGTTTCTAGGCTTCTTTATAGGATTCGTTAACTTTAAAGGATAAAATTTGGATCAATTGTACTTTTAGTTGTTTAGTGTGTCCTTGTGGCCAAATGCTGTACTTTAAAGATTTGATATTTCGTTAAAGTTGTGGGACCTGGAAGTTAACTTTGTTGATTTTGCTCATGATTTTATATTGCTCGATAAAGTCTCTTCTTACTCATCGTTCAGTTAGTGTTTTCTGGTTAAGGCTTAAATGTCTCTGAGTATACGGAAGATGTTTTAAGGTGGCAATATGTTTTGTGGCTTGCTCGAGTTTGGCTATGTCTTGAGCTAAAAACGATGACTAGTACTGCAAAATTGTAGATGCGGGCGAACGTACGAAAAATACAGTGTGCGCTATAATGCAGAACTTCAACCTAGAAAAGTCTTCTTGAGCCTGCCAAGCACTTGGTTGCCAGCTGATGCAGCCATGCAGATTTGTTTTTAACTTTTAGACGCTACTCATAAAAAGGCCTAGGTCTCGTTCAGATGACGTGCACGATAGCTGATGCAGTTGGCCTACCAAGTTATTTCTTGTATAAATTGCATTCAATTTTGGTTGTTGCTGCGCCCAGTGTGCATGACTTTGTCATGGTTTAATTCGACGACTTCAATTATTTCACAGTTGCCTGCATACATTATAAAGTGGTGTCCTATTTTGTTTGCCAAATTGTTTCTCCACGCAGCGGCCTTGTTCGTCAAGTTTCGTGTTTCGGAGTTATAGAGTTGAGAGAGGGTTATAACCACAATTATATAGCCTCCTCGTCTGTAGTGGCCTTCTGGGACTTAGGGAAATGAATTAACAAAAATAATAAAAAATCGTATATGTAGATAAGGAAAAGAAGTAGCCCAAGAACAGATTCATGTGGCAAACCGCTAGATACTGTTTTCCAATCGAATTTATTGTTTTCAATGGCTACGTGTTGTAGGAGGTTGGTTGGCCAGCTCTTGATCCATTTATGCAAGTTTTCGGACACTCCATAGGGTTTGAGATTATGCAGCAGACAACGGTGCGTTACTTTATCGAATGCTTTATCAAAGCCTGTGAATAAGATATCGGTTGCGAGCAACTTCAGTCAGGCTGTCGGTAGTTTCAAGTTGGTTTGTGACGCAACCTTTTCCCTTTCAGAACCTGTGTCGAGCAGAGCTGATGAGTTTATTTTTTTTCAAGTGGTCAGTAATGTGTCTGTGTACAAGTCATTCCATTACCTTGCGAGGGACAGAAGTGCGTGAGATAGGTCCATAGTTTGAGGAGAAGTTGCAATTAAACAACTAAGGTGGTTTCTATGTGATCAAAACTTTTTATTCATTAATTTTTTCAAAAGTAGGTACACAATGTGTGAAAAAAAATATATTTTTTCGAACTCCAAAAATATATTGATGATCACATAGAAGCCTATAGAGTCAAAATAACCCCAAAAAATAGTGTTTACTCGAAACAAAATTTATTATAAGATTTTGCTTCTAGTAAAAGTTATGCTTCAAAACAACTGTAATTTCGAAAAATCTGCTATTAGGCCTCTAATATTAGTTCCCTAACCACGACTTACAAAAAATAAACTTATTTGAAAAAAACTCAGGCATTAGCAGTACACTGGATGAATAAGCCCAAAAATTTCAAGTAGTTATCACTATTAATTCAACATTTATGATGTTTTTCGTGAGACAATTTTCTTGAAAAACGATTTGGTAGAAAATCAAAAACCAAGAAAGTAAATTTGTTTTTAAAACTAAAATCCTCCTTTTAATTAAGTTTCTCCTCCCTCTTTATCTCTTTGTTCAATAAACCCTTCTTGATGGCTTTTAGTTTGTTTTTTTTTGCTTTAGTCTTACCTGATGTTGTAATAAGTAAAATTTGGATGCTGTGTCGGTTCATTTTTTCAGATATAATATTAAAACAGACACCGGTCTGTATTCCAAGTTTTTCATACAATTTTTTTTTTATAAAATTGACCTTCGTTGAATTGAAGAATAGAGAGAATTAGAAAAGTTGGTACAATGATGAAGGATAGCTACCCTTCATCATTGTACCAACTATTGTACCTAACCACTTTTTCATAGTGTAAACTTTTTCATTGACTTCTTCGAATGGCAATACCATAATAATTTGTTATTAAATTGATGGAATTGTTTGTCAATTTTCCTTTTTCACCAAATGGTGGAGAGGTATTTTTATATTCTTGTACTAGTATTTTAAGTCGAGAACCTTTTCGTCTGTTTACATGTTCAATACATTCAAGTTTAATAGGTGTAATACCAAACTGTGCTTCGTAGGGTTTGGAGTAAACAACTTCTTTGTAAGAAACTGTGTCTATATCTCTAAGATACTTATTATAAACTAGTTTATTTCGACTCACAAATTCCTGAAATATATTAATAGCACCTGAGGATTCCATTGCTCCTGATGACTTTTGATGTTTATTTTACAATTATGTGCAACATTAAAATTTGTGTATTCTATTGTCCCTTTTTTTCCACCTCATATTATACACTGCCTGCAATGTTTTGATAAAACAATAACATCCAAACACTTTCCTTTGCTTACTGCTGGCACTACACCGTTCAACGAGGAGTGTCCTCTTTTTTGTCAAGTTCCATCAATCAATAAACGGCAAGAATGCATACCTGGGGCAATTTCTTCTATTTTTCTTTCATTTGAAGCATTTTGCATACTTTCTAGTGCAGAATTTTCGTATGCAGAAAATAACTTATAATTAGTATTTCTAAAGGAAGTATTAGATGTTGAGTGCATATTCATACACCGTACAAATGTTTTAATCGATTTTTGCCCTTTACCAATTTCTCGAAATGCCATAACCAATCGAACATTAATTTCACTTGGTTTACAACCATACATTTTTTCAGAAGCACTAAAAGTTGAAGTATACTTGTGACTTTTATTTTTACATTTTCTACAAAAGTAAACAATTTTATGAGAAAATTCCTTTTTATCATCCAAACTATTAGATATTGTGACATTGGCTTCCCCACATTCTTGACACTTGTTTCTTACTTCTATCATTTCCATAAGTATTTTAAAATTTATAAATAAAAAATAATCATCACTACTTCCAGAATGTTCAGCTGGTTTAATGGTAAATTCTTTTTTAGTGATATTTTCAATATTTACATTTTTTTTTATTTCCATTGATACCACATTTATTATTTAAAATATACACAGATTTTTTACAACCACGAGCCCCAACACCCTTTCTTGATGACTTTCTTTTGTTATTTCAAAAGTTTCCCATATTAAATCTTTATTATTTTACTAGAATCTAGCTAAAATGATAAATAATTTCTACAAAACACATAAGAAAACAGCAAAAAGTAAAAAAAGTTATTATAAAAAAGCCTGCATACTGTTTGCACTTTGCAACAGCATAACTTAAAAATATTAAATATTTAACAACTTGGACGTACAGGGCAACATTAGAATAGCAAAAGAGATGTACTAGTTTAAGTTTTAAGGTACATTTAAGATAATAACTAAAAAAATAAAACGGTTGCTATGGCTGTTGCTAGGCACTAAAATTATGCCATCCTGTATAAAATAGTAAATATTGTTAAAAGCATAAACAAACAGAAAGAACGTTATATTTTACATTAGAATATCTTTTTTGCCAAAAAATCAATTTTTGAAAAAATTTTGACTTTTGATTATGAAGAAACCACCTTAAAGTATAATTTAAAATTATTTAAGTGATTAACTATTAACTATAAAATTTTAAGATTTCTATTCTGCATTTTTTTTTTTAGCTACAAAATAATTTTTAATGTAAACCCATAAAAAAAACTAAGCGCGAATAAGATTTGTATTTAATATCATTTGTTTACCAACACATGATATTTTTATTAAAAGTTCTTCATTTTCATTTTCCAATATTGGAACAATGAAAAAAAAGTAGAGGTCAATAATTTTAATAGAAAAGTGAAAAAGGCACTTGAAATGCAACGCCATTAATGCGCACCTTCAGTCGGCAGTCTGAATTAGAATGACGGAGATTTGAATCAGGATGACGGTGGTCTGAATCAGAACGACGTCACGACTTTCTTTTGGAAACAGGTTTTAATATTTGAATCAAAAGAAATTATTACATTGATTTGCTTTTTGTTTTTAACGATTTTTATATAAATATTCAAAAAACAGTGGGCGCCTATACTTTATAGAATTTTACAAATAGTATCATCAGCACGATTTAATAATAAACAATATCATTAAATATAAACTTATTAAAACTATAAACAAATCTGCTATTATCTGATTCTTCGCTCTTAAGTTTCTTACAAAGTTTCTCAACGTTCTAATAGATGTTTTTTATAACTTGTCGCTATGAAAATAGCTGTTTTTTAAAAAATTCAACGCAGACATTCATGATATAGGTCTTTCTAGATTAGTTAATTACTAGTAAAAATTTATTAAATTACTTCTTCATTTTTTTTTAAACAACAAAACATTGAAATGTTATTATAAACTATATTGAGATTTCTATACTAAAAAAAAAAAAATAATTAACAAAAATAGTGTAACAAAAATAGTCAAAACTATTAACAATAGCATAACATTAAAAAAAAAACACTCAATAAATGTACATATCAAATGTCACAAACAAATAATCAGCTGTATCTCTAGTGTTTTCTACCAAGAAAGTTAGACGTGCATGACTAACTTGTGCAGTTTTATTTTCCTTGTTTCTGGCTGCAATAGCTTCAATAGTCTCAGACAAAGAACCTATTTGAGGATACTAAAAATACTTAGTAATAGAAGCACCATGAATTATTATTTTATGTTTAGGTTGTGACATAAGTATGGTTTTTTTAAATGTTATTAGTAATGAATGCAAATAGATATTCAGATTTCTGATTGAAAATCTACATCCGGTCCTGTAGTCGTGCTACGTTTATTCTGATTTAGGTTCTCTTTGTGGTACACTATAAATAAGGAAATAAATACATTAAAGCATATACAGTACCAACAAAAATGTCTAACCTTGAAGTGTTTTTGTGAAACATAGTATAAACAATTTGTGTGTGTTTATGTGTAAATATATATATATATATATATATATATATATATATATATATATATATATATATATATATATATATATATATATATATATATATATTTAAACAATTTTAAAATATATTCTACAAAATAAGTGCTCAATCTTCTTAAAAGAACAGAGCAATTATAAATTAGTAGAAAATCACTTAACGAAAATTTTTCACATTTTACACTGTGCTTTATCAATAAAAACTCATCAGAAATGAATGATCAAATTAATAAAACTTCAATTTATACCAAAAATTAAACTACAACTTCCTGTAATTTAATTTTTGGTATAAATTGAAGTCTTTATTAACAAAACACAGTGTAAAATGTGAAAAATTTTCGTTAAGTGATTTTTAACTAATTTTTATATATATAAATACAGGGTCGGCGTGAGTAGGTGGCACGTGTGGGGAAGGGGGTGCAATTACAAATTTTGCCAACTAAAAAAAGAAATAAGGTCCTCGTTTTTTAAAACTTGCCGACTGCCTAGTTGAAATTTGCCGACTGACTATCTAAGGGTCTTCATTTGCCAACCGACTCGTCTAAAAGGTAAAATCATTTATTGATGGGAAGGAGGGGGGAGAAGGTTTGCCCCAAACAACCCTCTTCCCTATTGACCTGGGCCTACTTATATATATAAATATATATATACATATACATAAATATAAATATACATATATATATATATAAATATATTTATATATATATATATACATATATATATATATATATATATATTATATATATATAAATATATTTATATATATATATACATATATATATATATATTATATATATATATATATATATATAAATATACATGCCTAAAAAAAAAAGAGGGGCGGAGAAAAATTGACCCCCCCTCCTTATGGATCATCCATAAATGTATGCATATTATACCATAATATTATTATTTATTTAGTACCTAAATTACAGGAATAGTTAAACTTTAACTGTATTGGCACAAAATAACTATGAACAAAAATTTATATAGAATCAAAGCAATACAAAACTTACCTGGACAAAGTACTCCACTATTATAAGCCATAGTTTGAGAAACAGCGCAACCACCTCCTATTGTGATTAGACTGACATGATTCAGAGCAACTACTCCATGCACTCCATGCACCATAAGTACCTGTTTTTATTAAAAAACTATTTTTTCAAATAAGCCATTTAATGAAAAAACAAATTGCAAAAAAAAAAAAAATGTTAAAAAGCCAGTTTAATTTTTATTTTTCAAATTATTTCAAAAATATTATTTTACATTGATTTTTGTTGATAAACTGACTATTTCAGTATTTGAACACGCACCTGGACAATAAACTTGCACATTGCAATTTTGAGTATCAGTCAATACTGCTCCATTACAATTGTCATTAAAAGTAGCACCAACACATTGACGATTTCTTGTCTGAGTAAGTGAAGTGAAACGTAACTGACAACTTGCTGAACATGCTCCCCGTGCACTAATAAAATCTAAAATGTAACCAAAAATATAGGAAAATGCATGCAGTAACAAACCTAACTACTAACAGGATGATTTCCAAAAAGTTTTTCTAGTTTTTTAAAACCACTTAGTACTTAGGTCACTACAAATTTTTTTAAAAACTTATAATGCTCTCTTAACACTTGTAAAATTTCAATATCTTTTAAAATTCAATATTTATTAAGAAATTTTAAAAAAAAACATTTTCTTTAAACTTTATCCCACAAACAGCTGCTCATCGTTATAAAAGTATAAGGACCTGAACGTGACTGTACCTATTTTTAACTATCATTTTTTCATTTATATTAAAACTTTAAAGAAATAACAATTATATATTACATACTAATAAATTTCACTTTTATAATTGTAAACGAAATTATATGAGATGGACTTATAGAGAATCGAGGACTTTATTTAATTTTTATTCAAAAGTTTATTTAAAAATTTAAAATAAGTAAAACCTATTTTTTACATGTTAATAACTGAATAAAAAGCACATTAATTTCGTTTTTATAATAATAAAAGAAAGTCCCCTAGACAAGATACTCAAGTATTGCAGTTTTGAGTTTGAAAGCTTGTTTTAGGACAACTACCATTCAATGTAGCATCAAGACGTTGCCGAGTCTGAGTTTGAAATAGAGAAACATTTGGATTGGACTGACAACTTTCTGAGCAAGCTCCTCATGCACTTCATGCACCATAATTACCTATTGTTAAAAAAATTTATTTGCAAAGGCTATAAATAAATTTATTTTTCCCGGTGGATATGTATTTATATTTTTTGCAAAAATGCATTGATAATTAAAACTCATTCTGATACTGTCTTGGAAAACAGTTGAGTATGTTTGCAAATATATAAAAAAATTCAGATATAAAACATCTCTCACCTAAACAAGGAACATTTTGATAAAAATGTTTCTTGTTCAGGTGAGAGATGTTTAACTTTCATGATAATAAGCATACTAAAAATCACAATAAATATAATAACAATTATATTACAATTATTATAATAAATATTATAATTATTAAAACAAATATTAACTCTTTATCTTTAACTCTTTAAACAATTTATCAAATTAATGATTAGAATAAAAAATATATTTAAAAAAATGCAAATAGGTAGTATCAGGTTTGTGACTATAAATATACGGTTTAATATTTTTCTTTTCATACTAAATTGAAAAAAAAAAAAAAATTTATTTGCAGCACTTATGCAACCCAAACATTACAATGAACAATGAACAATTTTCATATATATGAAATAAATAAACAGGGTGCCTGCTCAGAAAAATCAATAAGTGTCCATTCCCCCCCCCCCCCCATTACTTATTAGAATTTTACATTATTACAATTAGAATTTATAAGAATATATTTTGAATCGTTAACTCAAACCAGTGATACAATAATATTTGCTACCACTAAATTTACTAAAACCTTTTAAATTAGTCTATAAATAAAAAGTATATAAATGGTTTAGAAATGACCTACCATACCGTTATTATACTTTATACTTTTATTTATATAAAATTATAAAGTATAGTATAATTAATTTTATATTAAATTTGTTTTGTATTTTAGTGTTCATTTTTGTATTTTAGATGAAGTTGTTCTGCAGGTTCCTATAGAAGAGATAATGATTCTTGGAGCAGATTTTAATGGACATGTTGGTGAAGGGAACAGTGATGATGAGGAAGTGATGGGTAGGTATGGGGTTAAAGAAAGGAATACAGAAGGACAGATGATGGTACATTTTGCTAAAAGGATAAAGATGGCTGTAATTAACACTTATTTTAAGAAAAAGGAAGAGCACAGGGTGAGGTATAAGAGTGGGGGAAGAGGCACACAGGTCGACTATATCCTCTATAGGAGAAGAAACCTGAAAGAGGTTAGTGATTGCAAGGTGGTACCAGGAGAAAGTGTAGCTAAACAGCATAGGATGGTGATAGGTAAGATGGTTTTGGAGGTGAAGAAGAAGAAGAGAGTGAGAGCAGAACCTAAGATCAAGTGGTGGAAGTTAAAGGATGAGGACTGTTGTGTAAAGTTCAGGGATGAGGTGAGACAGGCACTGAGTAATGGTGTTCTGGATACCTGGAAAGGGATGTCAAATACAGTGAGGGATGTGGCTAGGAAGATACTTGGTGTGACATCAAGACAGAAGAAGATAGACAAGGAGACATGGTGGTGGAATGAGGAAGTTTAGGAAAGTTTAAGAGGAAAGCAGTTGGCTAAAAAGAATTGGCATTTTCAGCAAGATGAAGAAAGTAGACAGAAGTACAAGGAGATGTGTGGCAAGACAAAGAGAGCAGTGGCAAAGCTAAAGAAAATGCAAATCTGTGTGAGAAGTTGAACACTAAGGAAGGGGAAAAGGATCTGTACAGATTGGCCAGACAGAGAAACCGTGATGGGCAGGATGTGCAGCAGGTTAGGATGATTAAGGATAAAGATGGAAATGTGTTGTCTAGTGAAAAGAATGCCTTGGGAAGGTGGAAGGAGTATTTTGAGGAACTGATGAATCAAGAGAATGATAGGGAAGGAAGGTTAGAAGAGACAGAGGTTGTGAATTAGGAGATTCCCCAGGTGAGCAAGGAGGAAGTAAGGGCTGCAATTCAGAGAATGAAGTGTGGTAAGGCAGTTGGACCGGATGATATTCCAGTGGAGGCATGTTTGGGAGAGATAGCAGTGGAGTTTTTGACAGGGTTATTTAACAGAATCTTGGAAGGTCAGAAGATGCCTGAGGAGTGGAGACATAGCAGGAGTCCCTTGGACTATAGTGTTTGCTGATGACATTGTGATCTGTAGTTGGAGTAGAGAGCAAGTCAGGCCTTGTTACGAGATTTCGCTGCGTAGCGAAAACGCCTAACGCATTTCTAAGTAACTCAACTCAGCAAATATATTTTGCATCGTTAGAAGTTATATTGCGTCACTAGCGTCTTTTCAAGTACTGCTTTGTAATTAAAGTTATTTTATTAACGCGTTAAAAATCATACAAACAGTTAGTTTTTTTCTCACTAGAACAAAAGTTACAAATAAAATCTAAGTTCTTATTTAATAAATCATTTCTATTATTTTTTTCAAATATGAACTAAATTTTATTTTGAAAAAAATATTCTTTTCATGAAACGTAAAATAATGTTTGTTTATTTTCTTATGATTTTACAGTTGGTTTTTGATTATTTTATTAACTGTTAATAAATTTTTTCTTATTTAATTTGTGAACTCTTTTTAATAATGTTTTTTAACAATAAAGAGTTTTTTTTTGTTATTTATCAGTTACCGATAACATATTCGTGATCATAATTTATTTTCATAAATTAAACAAACGTCATTAAAACTTTACGTTATTGAATTAACAATAAACAAAATATCTTATTAATAAAATATTTACATTAAAATAAATTGTGCATTTTTTAAACTATTATGACAAAAAATAATTTTTACATTTAAAAGGAATTTATATATTTAATTCCTTAAGATAAAACTTAAAACACTTTACTTTTTTTAACTTATTTTTATCAACAATAAAAAAAATTATTAAACAAACTGTTTTTTTAACAAAAAATCTATTAGTTTACAATTGTGGTTAAATGCTTTTACTTACGACTTTATTTCTTCAGAATAAACGTCACATAATCGATATCAAAAGATAATTAAAAATATTCTAAAAGATATAAGTTTTTGCGTAACGCAAAACTGCTGAACGCCTAGGCAAATCGCCTTTTCGCAAGCAAAATGCGAGCTGCGTAACGCTTCTTAACAAGGCCTGGCAAGTGGAGGTAAACTTGGAAAGATGGTGGTATGCTTTGAAAAGCAGGGGAATGAAAGTGAGCAGGAGTAAAACAGAGTACATGTGTGTGAATGAGAGGGCAGATGGTGGACAGGTCCAATTACAAGGAGTTGATTTGGTAAAGATTGACAAGTTTACCTACTTAGGGTCGAGGGTACAGAGTAATGGAGGAAGTGAAAGAGAGGTAAAGAAGAGAATGCAGGCAGGGTTGTGGGGATGGCACAAAGAGTCTGGTGTGATCTGTGATAGAAGGGTGTCGGCTAGAATGAAGGGTAAGATCTATAGGACAGTAGTGAGACCTGCTATGTTGTATGGACTGGAGACAGTGGCACTGACAAAGAGACAAGTGAGGGAGATGGAGATGTCTGAGATGAAGATGTTAAGATTCTCATTTGGAGTGACGAAGAAGGATAGGATTAGAAATGAGTTTATTAGAGGATCAGCACATGTAGCATGTTTTGGAAGTTTGTAAAAACAACTTAAAAAATTATATGTGCAATAAAAACATGTTTCACAAAAAAAAAAAAAAAAAAAAAAAAAAACAAATATTTACTATTTGTTCATAAAAGTACACAATTACATTTATAAAGGAAGTTTCTCTAAATAATACAACTTTTTCAGCTTTATATTACAACTACACTTATTACTCGTTTTTATTAAATTTATTTTATTTAAGTTGATGATGCTGATGTCTATAAGTCATTATTATTTAAAAAAATCATTTTTATGCTTTAAAAATTATTTTAATACTTTTTTACATTTTCACACAAGATATAACAAATCATATATATATATATATAAAAAAACATATATATATATATATATATATATATATATATATATATATATATATATATATATATATATATATATATATATATATCAGCAATGTCAAGGAAAATTTTTTTGCCTTACATTGATATGACCTATGTCAGTTGTAAATTAATCAAGTAATGTTAAATAATAATTGTTAAATTAATTTACCTCCTCATACTTTTTATGTTAATTTTACAGATGGATTAATTTTTTCAGGCATTTTTCTAAAAGAGTATTGGTTAAGGTTTTGCAACTTGAAATTGTGGAAAACAGCCACTATAAATTAATAATGTAACAGACCGACCATTACCCGTATTATGGGTTGCTTTCTGCTAGTACTCGTAATGTCTCATGTAGAAATAATCAATGTAATATAATAAAAGTATAACTAAAAATAAAATCTTTGCTTAAAAAATAATTGAAAATTAATCAATGAAATAGTAGCTACAATTTGCAGATATTTACATATAGTACATATATTAATCTAAAATTAACCTATTTGAACAAATATTCATAATAATAATAATAATAATAACAATGTTAAACAAATATAACAATAATAATAACAATAATAATAACATTAATAATAAATAATAGTGATAATAATAATAACAATAATATTAAAAAAATTGATTTTCTGCACACTTAATTTAAAACTCATGTGGTTGGTTATGTTAAATAAGTCAAAATGCATTTAGAAGGCCTTGCTACTTGTTTATTTTGTATGGTATAAAAATACAGTTCGTTAATATTTGGTAATGATAATACTTTTATTTAGATATGTTTAATGTACATGAATTAACTGCGTGGTGAAGGCCTATTGTTAATTATTTTAATTATTTCTTTTCAAAAAAATTTCAAACATTTTAGTTTTGCTATTAAATTTTGCATTAAAGTTGCTATTAAAACAAGTCATGAAGTTTTTAAATTATTTTGATAATTTGCTAGTTTTAAGAAACCACTATTTTTGATATTATAAAATTGAAGTTTTTAGAGTAACTTGTTTGTTTTTGTAAATTTTTTAATAAAGTTTGTTTTTAACAAAAATAGATTTAAATGTCATTTGTAATACAAGTTTTAGATTTGATTTTAATTTGTTAGTTAGATTTTGTATGGAGCATGTCGGTCTAAAATTTTTTTAAAAAATAAAAATAAATTATTTGTAGATTAACACCATCATCATTTTAATATAGAGTTTGAAACTTTATAATATAGAGATTTTAATATAGAGTTTGATATGAAGAACTTTTTTAATTAATCTCATTTTTATCTCAAATTCGTAAAACATCAACTGTAAGCTTTTAGTTCGAGATCAAAAGGGTACCTAATAACTATCTAAGTTTACTTAAGCTTTTCATAGGTTGCATAAAAATTAATTGTAATTACATACTATATTGCAATTATAATTATATATTATAACTATATATTATAACATATATTTCAAAGTTAATAAATATTTGTGATTTAGCTATTATGCATCATAGTAAGATTAAAAAGGATTTTAAAAAGTATTCGTAATATTATAAAAGTAGT
This sequence comes from Hydra vulgaris, assembly GCF_038396675.1. Lineage (NCBI taxonomy): Eukaryota > Metazoa > Cnidaria > Hydrozoa > Anthoathecata > Hydridae > Hydra > Hydra vulgaris. The sequence goes on along the minus strand of NC_088921.1, from coordinate 52,853 downwards.
TACAATTACTAATTGTTATAGAGAAAAAAGAATGTTAAAGTGCCTGTCCTGTTTTCATTAATGTTGGTATTTTATGCATCCAGAACATTTTTGGAGGCCCTGGGTTCAAGATTTTTGTAATTTTAAAAACTTGTTAACTGTTTTTAATTCCTTTTTTGAAAGCAAACAAAATAAACTTACATTTAAATAATTAAATTCACGTGGATTATAAATGTATTGAACTTTTACATCATTTAATATTTAATTGTTTAGTTCAAAGAAAACAGCATTTTAACAAATGAAATAGCATTAATCTTGTAATGTATCAAGACTATTTTTAATAAAAACTCATCCAAAAGTCATACATTTGCCTAATTATCAGTTGATGTTCACCAGAGTTATTATTCTCTGACCTGATTTAGTACAAACACCCTACACCAACAGTCAATCTTTTTAATTAGAAAAAAAAAATATATATATATATATATATATATATATATATATATATATAGGCAATTCCACGTAAAAGAGGAAGAAAAAAAAAATTAGCGCCGACATATAATAACTTCATTAAACTTATTTTCCAACTATTTAAGAAAACTTTTAAGAAAAAATTTTATTAAAAAAATTATTTTATCATACTATAACATACTTTTAAAGTTGTAAGGGTTATATGAGCATTTTATATAGTCATGTTGTGAAGTGTTGAAAAAAGTTTCAGTGCTGTTTTTTTAAATAACTATTACTTCTAATTTTGACTAAAAGGCAAAATTAAACATTATGCATAATTTTTTTTATAAAAAACGAACTCTAACTAGGTCTAAATGAAGAGCAAATTAATAAAAACAAGACGTTACGACCGTCACAAAAAAGTCGAAAAGCTTTTTTTATGCTTCTTATAAAACTTTTTAAAACTACAACTATGTTAAAAATAAAGATACTCATACATATTTTATCATTGTTTCAAAAAAAAAACATAAAAGTGCTTTTGATCACCATTTCAACATGTTACTAAGTACGTTATAACAGTAGAATATACTTGTTTTTCCATAACGACTCCTTGACTTGAAAAAAAATTTTTAAGCACGAATCATTTAATTCATTTCAAACAATTTACATCATTTAAACCAAGTTATAATATAAATCAATTTTGTTTATTGTTTAATTTGCAGTTTGTTTATTCATTTTATTACTAAACTCGTTAAAGTTTTTTTTGAAACTATGAGTAACTAATTTCAAAAAATTGATGTAAAGAATTTTTTTTTAAATAAAAACTTTTAACAAAAAGGCAATTTTTTTTTAGATTAAACATTGTTTATAATTTGTCCTGCATCATTTTTGTTCAATCGATTTCGCGATTGTTTTTTTATTTTACAACATTTCGCAGGTTTTCTCAAATAGATGACAGAGCATATATCACAAAGAGCAGCCGCCATATTTAATAACATACTTTAAAATGCCAAAATCAGATGCTGAAAGATCGAAAGCTTATAGAAACAGAAAAACTATGTTAGAAAAAGAAAGAAAGAGAAATTATCTAAGGCGGCAGTTATTGACACCAAGACAAGAAAACAAACAAAAAAATCAAGCGAAGGTTCGCAACCAAAGAGCCATCGTGGATAACCTTGATAATGTTATAAAATTCATACTTTTTAACATAATTTAATTGGTTTCATAATCATTCATCTTTTTTTATGTCATTCATTGCGTTATTTGTTGTTTTTCCTTTATGGCTTTTTCATTACGACCTTCACAGTTACGACCGTCACAACATAAAACTTAATAAAATTCTAGGAAAACTTCAACCAAAATCTATGAAACTCACCATATAGTAAGTTCAATGTGTAGTTAAAGAACACAGCAAAGGATTTTTTCTTTTTCACTGTGTTGATGGCTGCATAAAGATTAACAAAGTTTATTTGTTTAGATTTGTCATAAAGTAAGCGTTACGACCATCACGCTACGTTGAGTTGATTTTTAATTTATGTTGAACACTTGAATGATTTAACTTTTGCATACTAAACTGTATAACAGTATTTAACATTTTTGGAAATTTTTATGTAAATACCATTTTTGGTTAATTTTCAATGGCTAAAAAAGCATCAAATGTTACGACTGTCGCTTGCATGGAATTGCCCATATATAATTAATATATATTGACTGCTGCTAAATATATATAAACTTCTGACTTAGGTTTGCACTATCCTTATTTTTTGTTCACTTAAAGAATAAAGAAAAAACTTTTTCTTTGTCTTCTTTGAAAAAAAGTGTCTGAATTAAAATCAACAATTTAGAAAATATATAAAAAGTTTTTTTATACAATTTTTTATGTTTATATGATTCCAAATTACAATTTTTAATTTCATTTATATGGAAAATTGTCAACACTGTTTCAATTACCATCTGGTTCCCTAAGATTATATATTGCATTATATATAGTATAACTTAAAATTATATAATTATATATTTCATTATATATATAAGTTTTTTACTGTATATAGAAGTTAGTATATAAAGTTGCAAACTTTATATAATTTATATAGATTTTGATTTATATAGTTAATGATTAACTAAACAAAAATGATGAAAAATAATGATTATATAATGAGTATATAATTAACTTAATCATATATGAATAACAAATAAATATATGAAAAAATAAGCCTGTAATAAGATTATAAAACTCTCCTTATGTATCTTCATAGTAATTTGCTTTTATTTTAGATGCAATCACCACAAAAAAATGGAAAATGGAAAGTAGAAAACTTGAAAAAGGCTGTTGAAGCAATAAAACAAGGAGAAATCAGCTTAAATGAAGCCGCTTATGAATTTTGTATTCCAAAAGCAACTTTGTCAAGGCATATAAATGAAAAAAACAAAGTTGCTGTTGCAAATGTGAAATTTCATGGTCGACTTATCACCTTACCTAATGAAATTGAAACAGAACTAGCTGATCACTGTTTATTATTAGAATCGATGTACTTTGGATTAAGGATTGATGATCTTCGTCGTCTAGCATTTGATATTGCGGAAGCTAACAACATCACACATAATTTTAACAAACAAACACGAATGGCAGGAAAAAAGTGGTATTATGCATTTATGCAATGGCACCCACAACTGTCGCTTCGTGGGCCTGAATCAACATCAATTGCACGTGCAAAAGGTTTTAATAAAGAGCGAGTGCAATCTTTCTTTAATTTACTTTCAAAGTTATACATGGAAGAAAAGTTAACTCCAGACAGACTTTATAATATGGATGAAACTAGTTTATCAACAGTACAAGATGGTCAGATAAAAATTATTAGTGCAAGGGGCAAAAAACGAGTTGGAATTATGACTAGTAGTGAACGAGGAAATTCAGTAACAGCTGTAGTTTGTGTATCTGCAGCAGGATTTTATGTTCCACCAATGTTAATATATAAACGCAAAAGAATGAAGCCAGAAATAACAAATGGTGCACCTCCAGGAACTGTATTTAGTACTCAAGAGAAAGGATGGATGTCAAATGAAGGTTTTTTAGATTGGCGCAATCATTTCATTAAAGTTGTTAAACCTTTAAAACAATCAAAAGTTTTGTTGATACTTGATGGTCATGTTACACATTCAAAAAATTTGGCAGGGATATATCTAGCACGAAATGCTGGAGTGCGTATGGTATCACTACCTCCCCATACTACACACAGACTGCAACCATTAGACGTTGCGTTCTTTGGACCACTTTGTACATACTATGATGAAGCTATGCGAAAATGGATGCGGTCACATATATCACAACTAGTAACAACTTGGCAAGTTGCAGAATTATTTGGTGACGCATATAGTCAGGCAGCATCATTGAGAACTGCTATGAAAGGATTTCAGGCTAGTGGGTTGTGGCCTTTGGACATAAATGTATTCACTGATTCTGATTTTACAGCCTCTTCATTTACTGATGTTGGTCCTTCAAACAATCTTCAGTCATCTGAAAGTATAGATGGGATGACAAAACTATCTACAGATAAATCAAGTGAAAAAAAAATTTAAATGTCATGTTTCAGTTTCAACTTTGTCTCTTTTGCCAGTGGTTTCACTTGAAGTAAAAATTAAAAAAAGAAGATCACGAACAACTCAGGCGGCTGATCTTACAAGCTCCCCATATAGACGTGCTCTAGAAATTACACCAAGAAATCAAAAGCACACACTAAATCAAATAGCTTCCAAACAAATTAAAAAATCTACAAAAAAAAAGCTCACACTAAATCCAATAACTGCCAAACTATTGCAAAAACCACAGGAAAGCAAGGTAGCACTTGACTCAATCACCATGGACCAAATGAAATTGAGCACATCAAATAAAATCACCATCGCCACCACAGCACACCACATATCACCACTACCATCCCAAGTGCAGAAGCTGCAAGAAAAAAAGACTTATGAATTGCGAAAAAAGGATTCAATATTTGTTGTAATTTTTATTTGTTATATCTTTTAAATATCTTTTATTAAAAAGCTAATCAATTAATTTTTCCTTTGAGCCATAAGTTTTATAGCTGTAATTTATTCAAATATTAGAACTGTTCTAATTAAAGAATATATGTGTTTCATTCAAGGAGACCAGTTGCCTTTATTGGAACAAAATGGTGCCTTGAAAAATCAAAGTTTATATCCAATCAGGGTGCGATCAATAGAGTCGAATCATTAATAAAAGCATAGTAGGGTTGTATATCTATATTATTTAATTCATAAATGTTTTCATAGATAAGCCATCTTTGGTTAATAAATATTTTTTTCTAAAGTGTTCCAATTAAGGCAACTCTCCCCTACATCCTAAGTAAAATCTTAGTCAAAATTCTTTGTTTTGTGATAATCAGGAGGTGAAATATCTTTTAATAATTAATACATGTCAATGGACGTACCTCATGTTATTTTTTTCTAAGATTTTTTTTTTTATTCAGCTTAGTTTTTAATATTTAAATTTTAAGTGATTGATTTTATTTTTAAAAAAAAAACCTGTCGGACGTACCTTAAAGATAAAACCCTGAAATATGTAAAGTTTATTATGATATTTATATTGTCGCTTTATGTTAGATGTAGTCGTTTAATGTTAGATGTAAGTCTAAAATGTTATTTAATCATAAAGTTGAAAACATCATTGACTATTTTTGACTATTTTTGTTAGACTATTCATTTGGTTGTGACATTTGACATGTACATCTATTTAGTGTTTTTTTTTTTGAATGTTATGCCATTGGTAATAATTTTGACTATTTTAATTATTTTTAATAATTATTTTTTTTTGGTTAAGAAATCTCAATATGTGACGCATCTAATTGTTTACATAATTATGTAAACAATTATGCAAAAAAAATAGATAATGATAAAAATTGAATTTTTGAGATGTTTTGATGGTTTTCTCAATATAACATAACGCAACATCCGATTGGTTTTGGTCAGATGCGTCACATAGTTTATAATAACATTTCAAAGTTTTGTAGTCTTTTGTTTTTTTTTAAAAAAAGAAGAAATAATTTTATAAATTTTAACTAGTAATTAACTAATCTAGAAAGACCTGTATCATGAATATCTGCGTTGAATTTTTAAAAAACGGCTATTTTCATAGCCAAGAGGTCACTTTATATAATCTTTTTATGTAAACATGTGTTTTTATGAAGTTAACGTAAGGGAATGTTATGCTTTTATTTATGGTAATATAGGAAAGAAATTCGTGTTGATATTTATTTAAATTTGATTTTTGTATATATAAATATATTGAATATATTATAGTTAATTATATATTGCTCAACCCTTGGTAGTTTTTCGTATCATATATATCATTAGTTGATCGCTACGGGTTTTTGTGCTAATTACATAGTGTTGATATCATTTATGATTTTACAAATATTTGTCCGAAGGAAGTTGCTTGTGTAGCAATTTTTAATGACTGTCTAAAGCGAATAATACAAATAATTGTCCAAAGGGAATTGTTTGTGCAGCAATCATTACAAATAGCATGTTGTTTATTATTTTTTCAATGGGTGGCAAAAGTGTCAAAGATCATTGTTGTCTGTATATTAAAAGATGGATAAAAATAGTCGTCTAAATTTGCTTATAAAATCTTACAATAATGCTCATCCGTTCTAGAAAAAAGCCGATAGAAAAAAAAAAGTCCACAAAATATGGAATGAGATCAAGGATAAGCAAGATTTGGAGGTTCAAGTAAAGACTTTGATCCAAAAGTATACCTGAATGGTCTTGAAACAAAAAGGTTCTTTAATGTCATTTTGGGCCCATCAAACAAACAATCTGTTCCTTCCCATACCAGTTCATCCTCTTTAAAGTTCTAGCTTTTTTCAGATCAATTTATTGAGCCAGTAGATGTTGTTGATACCATGTCAGATGCCCCTCGACAAGACATCTTGAGAACAGATTAAAATGAGACAAAGAAGGCCAAGACCATTGCTCAAGACACTATCAAAGCAGAGATCGTTGTTTTGAATCAAGAAATAGTTGCTATGAAGAGCAGAAAAAGAAGTGACCTATGGACCGATGGTAAAGAAGAAACCATTAAAAAGAAGAAGACCAACGTCCAGGAGCTCACGAGTAATCTAAACAAGTTAATTGGCAATATGAAGTCAAAACAAAAATCAAGGGCTAAAAAGAAAACTGTCATGAATCAGGTAATATTTATCGCATCATATAATAATAAGTTACAATAATAATATTGTAGAAAATGAAGATTAATTTATTTGTATAGTTCTTTCGGTACTGGAGGTGTTCACTGACCACCCGGAAGTGAAAAAAGCTCTTAAAGTACGTGACGGAATTGGTCGCCTTACTATTGAGGTACAACAATCTGAGATATTGCGTGTCATCATTCAACTTGCTGAACATGGATCTGCTGCCCACGAGAAAAAACAATGACACTGACAATTGACACTGGTCACGCCAGTGGTTGTCTTCAGTGTTGAAGGTGAACCAAATGAAAATCCACGATACGCTAAAGTCTTCGAAACTAGTATAGCCTTCTTTTTCAAATTTTTTATTGCGATCTATCAATATAATTATGTTCCTTCCAATTTAAATATTTATTTTGTTTACAGCAACTCATCATTTCATTACAAATGATTTAGATGCCTTATTCATCGTGACGAATCCGCCAGGACGTAGTGCTTTAAATCAAACCGAGACAAGGATGTCTCCACTGAGTAAAGAGTTTGCGAGATTGATCCTACCTCAAGATCATTATGGACCTTATCTAGACTCTCAAGGTATTCAAATTGATTTTTAATATCAACTGTTTATCAAAATAGTATTCTGATAAACAGATATTAAAAATGAATTGTATTTTAAAAATACAATATATATATACAAGGCTTAAGGAGTTAATTATCTGCATTACGACTTATATTTAAGGCAAGACAGTGGATCTTCTTTTGGAGAAACAGAACATTAAATTTGCTGGAAAGAGATGTGCCTCGGTCTTTTCAGGTTTGATGATTGACCAGTTTCGATCCAGACAAAAAGACGGAGCTCGATGTCCATCATCTCTTATCAAAGGATCAGGACTGGTTTGCCTTTCATGTGCGCACTTGTCAATATTTCACGCAAATTAGGAAATGTGAAGATCCCGGATCTTGCACTTTGAAAAGGAATTTTTACTTCCATGCAGGGTTGCCATCTGGTGTTTTTTAAAGCCAGATTTCTCAAATCTGGTTTGTTTTTTTATCGTTTGGCTTGGAACTTTTGTTTTAGTTTGTTTTAGAAAATCTGGTTTAAATCTGGTTTATTTTAAAGTCTTTGGTATTTTTTTTTTGTTTTTTCTGGTATGTTTCTTAAAATCTAGTTTTATTTAATAATAAATCAATTAAATCAAATTTTTTTTTCATGAAAAAAGTTAATTGAGGGGAAGAAAGATTTCCATTTTTTCTTTTTATAGAAAAAACAATCAAGTTAAAATAAATGAAAGAAATGCCTACACTACTTCTAAAAATACTGATGAATTCTAAATTGCTTTGTAAGACCATTTTGGAGTTTTCGGAAACCTGGACCTCTGCAACATAGATATCTAACTTTTAACAAAAATATCATGTATTGACAAACAAATTATATTAAATATAAATCTTATTTGTGCTTTCTTTAATTTATGGATTAGCATTAAAGCAAAAGAAAAAATTCAAAAGAAAAATCTTGAAATTTTAAATTAAAATAGTTAATTACTTAAATATTTAATTAAATGTATATTTTAAGTAATTTAATTGCCACAACTCCTCAAACTATCGACCTATCTCACGCACTTCTGTTCCTCGCAAGGTAATGGAAAGCCTTGTACACAGACACATTACTGACTACTTGAACAAAAATAAACTCATCAGCTCTGCTCAACACGGGTTCTGAAAGGGAGAAGGTTACGTCACAAGCCTACTCGAAACTTGCGACATCCTGACTGAAGCTGTTCGCAAAGGTTACCCAACCAATGTTTTATTCACAGACTTTGCTAAAATACTCGATAAAGTTCTGCACTGTCGTCTGCTGCATAAGCTGAAATCCTACGGAGTGTCCGACAACTTGCTAAATAATAATAAAATAAATAGATCAAGAGCTGGCCAACCGACCGCCTACAATGCGTAACCGTTGGTAACAATAAATCCGATTGGAAACAGTATCTAGCGGTTTGCCACAAGGATCTGTTCTTGGACGACTCCTTTTCCTACATAACTGTAAAATAATTGAAGTTATCGAATCGAACTATGACATCATAACACTCCAAGCCGACATCAACGAAGTAGTGAAATTGTTGCAAACATGGCTCATATCGTTTAATGTTGACAAGTGCAAAGTCACGCACACTGGGCGCAGCAACAACAAAAATTGACTGCAATTTATACAATAAATAACTTGGTAGACCAACTGCACCAGCTATCATGCACGTCTTCTAAACGAGAGCTTAGCTTTTTCATGACATAGCCAAACTAGAGCAAGCCACATTACATACGGCCACCTTTAAACATCTTCCGTATACTCAGAGACTATAAAGCCTTCACCTGACAACACTGACTGAACGACGAGTTAGGAGAGACCTTATCGAGAAATATAAAATCATGAGCAAAATCGACAAAGTTAACTTTCAGATCCCATAACTTCAACTAAACACAAAGTCCATAAGTACAGCCTTCGGCCATTTGGACACATTAAACAACTAAAAGTACAACTTGTTCAAAACTGCGCTGGAAGAAACAACTTCCTCACCAACCGTGTTGTAAAATCATGGAATTCTTTAACCCAAAATGCGATGGACGCAAAGAACTTGAACAATTTCAAATACGAACTTTCTCTGCTCTGGCATTTTCACTTTAGCTGAAATCAAAAAACTGTATTTTCATAATAGAGAGGCCTTGTGTGCCGCTCTTTGTCAACAACTTGTTTATTTTGTTGACCATGAATAAACCAAACAAACAAAAAAATTTAAAGTAATTTTAAGTAGATTTACAGGTAGTTTTTAGCAATCTAAATTTTTTTACTTAAGTAAACAATAAAAATTTTTACTATTTTATTCATGTCATAATTGACATGCAAGAAACTTTCGATTTGAAAAATGATACTAAATCACTATATTGATGTGGTAAATTTGCATTCAAAAGAGTATTTTGCGCTTACAGATTATTACTGATATTTGTAGTAATTGATAATACTATTTTTTTCTATTAGTAATTTTCAAGAAGACAAAAGAATACAGAAAACTGGTGTTATAAACTCTCTGATGCAGATAAAAATGTTAACGATTTTTTTAAATCACTTAAGAAACGTTTTTGTATGGAATTTAAATCTTATAATCATAAATTGTAACATAAGTATTTTAGTTTAAAAAAAAAAGATTGACTGAAAAATTATTTTTTGATATAATTGATGAAAATATATTGTTTTCAGATTACACTAGGGAACAACAAAAAATGTTTGGTCTGCTACCTGTTAATAAACCTGTCAGTCTGACTAATTCTGACATGCTGATTACAGTGGTGTAATCAGAATATTTGTATCACGTCAGGTTTTTCAGTTATATCACTTTATTTTTATTATTATTATTATACATGTTTGCTTTACAACTGCAAAGTATTTACAAGTAACCAATCACAGATTGACGGTAAAGATATACAAATATAAATCATAAATATAAAGTTCAAATATACAAAGTAAATAAATATATAGTTGCATACAACTCCGAGAAATGATTAAAATAAATATCAATTACAACAATATAATAACGTGTACGTAAAAATTATCCGAGAAAGAAATCTCTATATTATTCCAATTAAAATAAAAAACACAATAAATAAAAATAAATTTTTCGGAGGAGTGTTTAGATGTTTCGCTATAAGTTTATTTACCACATTTCAAAATAACGTTAGTGTATAAATATGATAAAAACGAAATTTGTGTAAGATTGATAAGAAGAATTACTTATTTGTAGTTATAGGAAGCTCGCAGAAGACTTAAGTCAGTCTTGTCATCGAGTACCTTTTTCAGAGACGTGTAATACACAAAAAAAAAATAAGTTGCATACTTGGTATATATATATATGTGCTACATATATACTTGTTGTTAATATTGCTTTTTTAATCGATTTGTATTAAAAGTTAAGTTACATTCATTTATTTTTTTATTCAAATTTAAAAAAATTCCTTATAGTTGTTTAATTTGATTATTGTAGTTTTTAGCTTTTTTCAGAGAGTGTTCGTTGTTTAAGTTTAATAGTGATTCGTTTGTTTTTGTGTTGTTGTACACTAGTCTTAAAGCGTGTTTTTGACGTAAGTAAAGTGGTTTTAATTTAGATTTGTGGGTACTGCCCAATGCTATATTGGCATACAAGAGATAACTATGTATGAATGGAAAGTATAGACTTTTCGGACAAGTTTTAGACTTTTTTGTGACAAAAATGGTCGTGCCTTGTAAAGTAAACCTATGTTCTTTGATATTTTTGTGTTTATGTAGTCTATGTGGAGTTTCCAGGAGATGTATTTATCATTTAGAACTCCTAAAAACTTTGTATTCAGAGCTCTTTTGATGGTTATATTTTCTATATTATATGTTGGTAGGTTCAGGGGTATTTTTTTAATTTGTTGATTAGAATGGAATAGTATATACGAAGTTTTTTCTATATTGTGTGACAGTTTGTTTGATTTAAACAATATATTAAATTTTTTTAGTTCAGTATTAGTTTTTTCAAAGAGGTCTTTAATTGTCTTTGACGAGTAAAATAAGTTTGTATCGTCGGCAAACATTATAGTTTTAAAAATATAAAGAGGCGTTTGGAACATCGTTTGTATAAATAAGAAACAAAAGAGGAGCAAGAATGGAACACCACATTTTGTTTTAAGTAGATTTGAGGTACTTTTTCTATCTATAATAACACACTGTTGTCTGTTATTAAGGTAGCTTTTAAACCAATTTAAAGCTTGATTTTTTATACTATAGTTTTTCATTTTTGTTAGTAAAATCTCATGGTTGACGGTGTCAAATGCCTTCGACAAATAAATAAAGATCCCTATTGTGAATTTTTTTTTTAAATGATCTACTTATCCTATTTGAGAGGTCAAGGATTGCATGCTCAGTTGAGTGTAGCTTTTGAAAACCATATTGACCTTTATTGATAATTTTGTTAGTTCTTAAATATTCATTTAATTTATTATAGATTGTTGGTTCTAAAAGTTTTGAGAATACCGAAAGGATTGAGATTGATCTATAATTGTTTAAAGAATTGGTTTCTCCTGATTTATAGATTGGTATAATTTTAGAGATTTTTAGTTTATCAGATACAATACCTGTTGTAACTGATGAATTAAATACTTGGTAAATTGGATTGCGTATCTCCTCAAAAACATCTGACACTACTTTGCTAGAGATATCATTGATTCCTGGGGTCTTAATTTTAAGTGATTTAATAGTTATTTCAAGTTCGTCTTGATTTGTTTCATTGAAATTTAAAGAGCAGTGTAAGCCTGTTAAGTAACTTTTAAATGTATTATTTGGGCATTGAATTTATGATGCAAGATCAGCACCAATGTTGGCAAAGCAGTTGTTAAATTCATTGAAAATATCTCGCTTGTTGTTTGATTCACTTTTATTAATTGTTATTCTAGAAGACATTTTGTTAAAATTAGATTTACTTTTACCAATTATTTCCTTTGAATTTTTGTACTTGATTAGAATAATATAAAATTTTATGTTTTTTTTTATTTTTTCAAATAGGTTTTTGTATTGCTTGTAGAGGGATAGGTTCGCTTCGCTTCTATTTTTTAAGTATTTTACGTATAGTTTTTGTTTTTGTTTTGAGGATTTTCTCATTTCTTTTGATATCCATAGACAATTTAAATATTTCGCTTTTATTTTTTTTCTTGAATTGGAAAACTTTTATTATATTGAAGGATAAATAAAGTTATAAAGATAATGTACATAGAGTTTGTGTTTTCACATTTTTTTTACTTTTACATTTTGGATAATAAGGCATGTTGTAGCTAGCTTTTATATTGCCTAATATTGTTGTACGATTGTTGTGCTGTGTAGTTTACCTTTAAATGTTATGTTTTTATTATTTTTGACTGATCGTGTAGTATTTTCAAAACAATATGAAGAAAGTTAAAAGGGGCTTGAATCATCCAGACTATTTCTGTTATATCTGTGGACGTTTTACTACCCGAGATCAGCAGAAACAACTTACAAGAAAAATGAAGGTTGCCTATCATCACTACTTCGGCGTTAAAGTATGTGATTAAAGCAGAACCTGGGCGCCACATATTTGCTTCAGTGTTTTTATGTGGGGCTCACCTAGCGGCTAAACGGCAAAAGAAATGCCGTTTGCGGTATTAATGGTATGGCGAGAGCCAAGAGATCATCATTCGGACTGCTACTTCTGCATGACAAATATTGCTGGATACTCCAAGAAAAATAAATCAGCAATTCATTATCCAAATTGTGACTCTGGTTTGAAACCTGTTCCAAACGATGAACAAAATCCAGTTCCTAATCCTCCAGTATGCCTTGATTGCGAAAAGGGATGATGATGATGAGGAAAGTCACACGGAGCAGCAGAGCGATGCATATGATCCAATAGATGATGAAAAGATACCTCATCTTATTGGCCAAGCTGAATTGAACTATTTAGTGAGGGATCTGGGGCTAACGAAGAAGAAGGCAGAACTGCTTGGATATCGTTTACAACAATGGATATCATTTACAACAATGTAAATCATTTACAACAATGGATATCGTTTACAACAATGGATATCGTTTACAACAAAATGGATATCGTTTATCCGTTTATTACATCGTTTATTAAATCGTTTATTAAATCACAACATCGTTTATCGTTTATTACAACAAAATGGATATCGTTTACAACAAAATGGATATCGTTTTCAACAAAATGGATATCGTTTACAACAATGGATATCGTTTACAACAAAATTTTTTTTTGCTGCATGCTTTCTTCATGAACAGACGTGTTTTTGCAATGTAAGAGTTAAAAAAAAAAAGTATTTTTAAGTTTTTGAAAGAAAAAACATTGAATATTTTTATTTTAAAAAATTATTTTTACTAATGGCAAGCAAAAAAGAAATTGAAAATATAATGGAGAAGAAATTTAAATTGCAAGAAAGTTTGCTCATAAAAATTATTTCAGGAAATGCAGATTTTACTTTTAATTGAAAATAAAGCAAGATTTTACTTTTAATTGAAAATATAACAAACCGTATTTCGTTTGTCGAAAAAAAGCACCAAGAAATACAGCAACACGTTAAAGATTTAGAAAAAAGTATCGAGTTTACACAAGATACTTTAATTAATGAAAAAGTTATAAATCTTGAAAAGGAACTTAAAAAGTTAATAAATACAGAAATTTCAACAGTTTTAAACCAGAAAGTACTTTTAAAATCGATGCAGAACGAAGCAAATAAATTAAGCGATGGACTAAAAGCAAGTATGAGAAAGTTAGAAAATGGAAATATAAGAAACAATATTAGAATAGACGGTGTACAAGAAAATAAAAAAGAAACATGGGAACAAGCTGAAAAAAAAATCCAACGTAATTTAAACGAACAGTTAAAAATAAGTAACATAGTTATTGAAAGAGCGCACCGTATCGAAAGACGTACTATCACAGAGAATGTAAAGAATAAACCAAGAACTATCATAATTAAATTGCTGAATTATAAAGACAAAGAGAACATTTTGAAACACGCAAAGATGCTTAAAGGAACAGGCATTTTTATCGATGAAGATTTTTCATACGAAACAAGCAAAATAAGGCGTGAATTAAGACAAAAAATGAAGATTTTGCGTAATGCTGGAAAATATGCCGTTATAGAGTACGACAAGCTAATAGTAAAAGAGTTTAATCTGAAGGCTAAATAAGTAATTTTTTTTTTAATTTTTTCTAATTATTAATTTATCTTTATTTATATCTTAAATGGAGGAACGCCATGAATTTAAATTTTCTTTTGATAATCTTAGTGATAATGATACTGATACAAATTGTTTCGACAAATTTAGTCTTGAAAGTAAATACTACACGGTTTGGGAATCTGCACAATATTTAAAAAAAAATAAAGAAGCATTTTCAATATTAAACATTAACATCAGAAGTCTAAATAAAAAATTTGAAAACTTAAAATTTTTATTGGATGAAATAAAACACAAGTTTAGCATTATTTGCATAACAGAAACGTGGTGCAAATACGATGAACAAAATTTACATTTTGAATTAATTAATTACACGTCAATTCATCAACCGCGGAAAAAATATTGTGGCGGAGGCGAAAGTATCTTTGTTCGCAATTCAATTAACTTTGCCCCACGTTATGACCTATGCGTTAATGAAACAGATTGTGAGTCATTACGCAATGAAATTGTTAATAAAACCACAAAAAATATTATAATTAATTCTACTTATAGGAAACCAACTGGCAATTTAAAAGTGTTTAAAACTCTTTTAAATACATTTTTAACTAAAGTCAACAAAGAACCAAAGCAAGTATACATAGTCGGAGACATCAATTTGGACTCGATGAGACATGCTTCAAATAACATTAAATATTTTAAAGATATTCTTCTTCAAAATTTTATAATAAAAAATATCTATAAAAATACCCATTCTTCATTTTACCACCAGGCTTACAAACATGAGCAGGGTCAACCGTTTGGCGGAAACGCGTTTTTTATTCGGAAACATTTGTTTCAAAACATTATTATTCTTTATGAAGTTGATCACATCTTCGCAATAAATCATAAAAAAAATCAGACTAATATTATCATTATTGGCATTTATCTCTCATCGTCGCGCAATAATCAAACATCGCTGCACAGTGGGCCAGAATGCACTTTTACTGGACAAAATTCATAACTAATTTAATATTAGAGCTATATTCACTAAAATTAGTATGAGTACTAATATGATGTCTGCGCTTTTTATGAAGGTAATATTTTTTTATTTCGTTGCTATGGATACCTTTATTTTGCTTAGCAACAACCTACTTTTGTTATCTGCAGATATTTTATAAGTGCTATATTCACTAAATTTGGCATGAGTACCAATATGAGATCACACTTCTTACAAAAGTGATAATTTTTTAAATTTAGTTGTTATGGATACTTATATTGCTTAGTTACCGGATACTTTCCTTAGTTACAAAGTAGTAAATTGATATTTGAATATCTTATCGGATTTTTGACCCACCTATATTGAATAAAAATTGAGTATTTAGGTAAATAATGTTTTAGGAATAATAAAAGCAAAAAATAGTGCAAGAAAACGTTATCAATTTTAAATTACATCAAAAAATTATAAAACAATAATATCGTTTGAAGATTGTTTAAGTAATTGTAAAACATCTGAAGGAAATGCTTTATGATTTGTTTGGTGTGATGTTGATTTACGCAATGATGAAATAACAGGATCACTGGAAACTAGGAGTCTATTGATAAGATCAGTATTTGTTGCTTTTCTGGATGTTTTTCGGCTGAAATTTTCGCGATAAGATTTAAAGTCTTTATTTCTAGCCTCTTGAGCTTCCTCTGACATAAGTCCGATGGGTAATGTAAGGCTTTTAATTATGTCATGTCCATGTATCAATACTTTGTGAACTAATTGAGCCATGTAATACCATGGATAAAGGGACACATATAGTCTAAAAGTGTCAAAACAATAATCCTTGAACTTTAAGCAGTCTATTTCATATCCTGAAGAGAGCATTACCAAGATAATGTAAAATCTGAATATAAGGTTTTGGTCAATACCCAGAATTTCAGCTGTTTGTTCATATGCTGCAAAAGCACGCCTTGAGGTATTGCCATCATTACTTGTTCCAGAACCACCACTTTTAGGGAAATCAACAACAAGTCCCATTTTGTTCATAAAATTAGTCTGAATCTTTTGTTTAGCTACAGATGCCTTTTCTTTGTGTTCTTTAGATCTTGCTTGCCACTTTCTTGTTTCTTTTTTATATGCAATGTGCAATAACATCTCAAAAAATCGAATCCATGCATTAAGACTGGAAAGACCATATTTGAACTCTCTGTTAGTATAATTTATATTAAGGATATCAAGACTATTCATATTTTTTGGAGAGACACCACACACTGAACAGCATTGGTATGAGTTATTTTTTTCAGATAATATTGTTTGAACCTTCCCATCAATCATTGTAAGTTCAATAATACAATTCACTTCAATAGAAGATCTGCAAACCTCTAATAAAATTATACCCAAGCTTTCTATCTCACTTTTAATGTACTGATCTTCTTCAATCACAGATTCCTTGGATTCCATTTTGTATGCAAATCTTATGGGTCTACAATAGGCTGTGGAGGACGACTTTTGATTTCTCCGAATAGGCACCTTTTCGTTGCTGTTGTTAAATCCAGTCAAATCCAATGCGACAAGACAAGTAATAAATAATGATTCTTCACGCTTTAAATCTCTGTTAATGTCGGGTTCTGATAAAACTTGTTTATAAATGCTTTGGCCAGTAGCACCATCAAAACCAGCCTTACACGTTAGTGTCATTGTTTTTATTGCTTTGTCGTTCAATATCAAGTGCCTTAGCACAGGTTCCTGAACTGCACAGATTCTTTGCAAAGTATGAGTCATTAAATCTTTTAAAGGAACTGAAGCTGAATAGTCCTCCACTGTTATGTTTGCAGGATAACATTTCAATTTTGCATCTCTGACATCATTGTAAGCGGGGTAGATGTTATATTCTTTCTCCAAGACTCCGCTTCTAATCAATTGATAGGAAGCTTTTGTCAGACTTGCATCAATTATTAAAGCCAGTGCTTCGTCTGCTGAATATTTAGTTGCTTTATCTGTATTTGATATATTTAAAACATTCTTGGCAGCAATAACAACAGATTCATCTCTAAATTTTTTATTAGCAGCAAAAAATAATTCATTGGATGAATGAGATTCAATTAAACAAGATACACGCCAATTTTTAGTTTTATTAGAACTATTATCAAATGCAACTGGTTTTCGACCACGTCTACTTGCAGTTGGTTCACTGTCTTTTTTTCTGACAATTAAATATTCATTAAGCCAGTTCACAAACTTCTTTTCAAAATTTTTCACAGTATAGTTTGCAGATTTCCACTTTTTTTTATACAAGTAAACAAATCGTTGAACAGCATGTCTAAAATCAACGTCTTTAAAATCAGCAAATTTTGGCTGAATAAATTTTAATATATCTTCAGTAATATTTTGTTTTGAAATACTAAGATTGTTTTTTTGGAGAAAATTATGAATGTCTAAGTTTAACAAAACCATATCTAAATAATTATTGTAACGAGTATTTTGTATTTAAAAGTAAAATGTTATAATATATATGCCGCCTGGACTACTAATACTTGTTAGTAATTAAGTTACTACAAGTGTTAGTAATTAAAATTAAAAGTAATTAAATTACTGTCAGTGTTAGTAATTAAATTACTAACAACTACCGAAAATATGTTGTTGCTATGTTATGCAAAGTAAGGTATCCATAGTAACCAAAAAAAGTTAACCTCATAAGAATTCTGAATCTCATTTTAATACATACCCCTAATATTGTGTATTTAGCGCAAGTAAAATACTGTTAAAACGACGTTAATGTAAAAATGAGTTGTTGCTATGCAAAATTTAGTACCATAGCAACCAAGTTAAAACATACATAAAATCTGAACGGGGATTTAAGGGGACGAGCAATCAATTAAAACTCGATTGAAGCATCATATAGCTCAAATAAATATAAGAAAACACATGGCAAATTGTGGTAATTATTAGTTATTGTGCGGCAAAAAATAAGTTTCTTAAGAAATTTTTTTTTTTAATCTGTGATTTTCAAAGTATAACTGAGATAACATGCTATAACAAATTTATTTCACACATTGGTTTTTCTTATCTCTAAATACTCTAGAATAACATGTACTAATTTTTTGTTTCAAAAACGTAGATGTAATTGAAATATAACACAACGTTGATGTCACCGTTAATTACTTATTTATAATTTTTTTTTTTTTTTAATTTTATCTCAATATTCAAATGCTTAGAGTCCTGGTAACTAAGGGATTTAATATAAATAAATTATCAATAGATTTCTCCTAATATATGTAGATACTAAAATTAAATAGGTTTTCAAGATTAGACAACTAAAATTTTTCCCATTTTGTCCACCTACTGGCCCACTGTGCAAAGCTCTGACTCTTCATTAAATTTGTGATTTTGTTTGACAATATAGAAGCATCCAATGTTATTTTGTGTTTGATAGATTTGCAATGATCTTCAATTGCAGACTGTCCACGACTACTAATCTCAAATAGATTTTAACAAATAGTACATTTGAGGAGGTCATCTTTGATCATTAAATTAGAAAATTATCATTAAATGTGTTTAACCTTCTCTTCTTACTATTTATTTTTTGAATTTGATGTATTAGTAGTTATATAAACCTTAAATTACTTCTTTATGAACACTTATTTTATGTACTTCTTTTTAAAATAAATCGCAAAGCATTATTTACAATAATTAGGGAAAAAAGGCATTACAAGGCAAACAAAATTTGCGTAAAGTAAGCGCATTTTCTTTGTTGTAGTTGAAAAATCTTTCGAAGTAATTTTTTTTTAATGTTTACGGAAATTTAATTCATTTAGTTTCGTGTTTTATAGTTAAGTTTATTGGAAGTTTATTCATTTTGTTTTTTAACTATATTTTAGAAAATTCATTTACTAAAAGTCTTTCAAATAATACGCAAAACTAACGTCAAACGCCAACTGTACGCGCCAAACCCTTACATATGGTCACCTTTTTTCTTATTGCTTAGAGGATATGCGAATAAAATATACGTAGCCATTATTTACGTCATTGCAATCAGTTAATAGTTCCCACTTTACTTCTTGTAAGAGATTGCGAAACTTAGCGAGGGATTCATTGTTTATTTTTCTTACATAAACAATTTTTTTTTTAAATTTTTTTTATTCTTGGGTTGCAGAACATGTAATCAGAAAAACTGGAAAACGGTTACTGATATCTGTTTTAACAATACCACTTTGCATTTTAACCTTTTTATAATTAATAATAATAATATTATTAATAATGGATGCAGTTATTTTTGTCACGCGTGTTCGCTTGTTAATCATGGGGAAAATGCTGTTTTGCAAAAGTGTATTCATAAAACGCGCAATGTTTTATGAATACACTTTCTCTGTTTTATTATTCGAAAAATTCAAATTAAAATCAGCCAATAAAGAAACGTATTTTTTTACGAGCTTTGGTAACAAGTAGTTTAAGTTTTTTCAAATTGTAATTACCATTTGGCGGTCTATATAATGCTGTTATAAATGTGTTTTTGTTTCTTTTATTAATAATTTCAATAATAAATGACTCACAATTAACGTCATTTACTTTGAGGTTACCTATAAGCTTAAAGTCAATAAGTTTTGGATAAAAATAGATACGCCCGCGCCAATACCGTTTATTCTCGGTTGATGGATGGGTTTATATCCTGATAAATGAAAGTTAGATTTAATCGTGTCTCGATGACACTAAATTTCTATTAGACAAATAAGACTAAACTTGTTATTTATATTATTAAGCATTAACTTTAAATTTTCAAAGTTTTTATGAATATTTATAATGTTTTCTATTTCTAAAATTTCTAGTTGTTATTATCAAAAACACAAAAATACCAAAGGAAAATAAAATCTAAGCACTTTTATGCAATTTTTTAAAAATCTTTAACTACTAATTTATTTTAAATAACGACAGAATATTTACCGTTATTCCTGTGAGTTCGCATTTCTTCAAAGAAGTTTTTCCGTTTGGTTAGGATATCCAAAGAGAAGCCCTCATTTATGAATATATTTGTTCCTTTTAAATTTTTTGAGTTCTTTAATAAGCTTTTTTTCTTTATAGTTCAATAGTTTTATTACGATCGATCAAGGTTTACTTAGTCCAGTGTTTCCTGTCCTATGTATCCTTTAAATAACTACGTCTTTGTTTCCTGTCCTATGTATCCTTTAAATAACTATGTATCCTTTAAATAACTAAGTAAAGAAAAAGTTTTAAATACTTAAAACTTTTTCTTTACTTAATTCTCGGATTTGTGGCTGCTTATCTAATTTCATTGCCAGAAGAATATTTTCTTGATGACCTAAAAATTCATTTCTTTGAATAACTTTGTCTACTACCTTAGGTAATGCATCTGACAGATATCGTAATTTGACTATTGTGCTGCATAGATGCCTGCTGCCATGAAAAATAGAATACTCCTTCTTGATGATGAACCACATATGGACATAAACGAGCATAATGTATGTTGCTATAGTTACTAAATTTGACGAAGGACTGGTGGTAGAAATATATAATCTGAGAACCCTGTTGGCTGTAGTAAGCCATCTAGAATGAGACAGTTCTCCAGTGCTATTCCAGATTGACAGAACAAGTGCCACTTAGTACAGCTGGCAGATGTCAAAAAGGTAAAGCTGATCTGTACTGAGCACTTACCTGTCCACTTCTGGCATTTCTACGTTATGGTTTATTGGTTGAAAATCAACAACCTTTAAGATCTTACAAGTTTCAAGGGACTTTCCAATAGAATCTGAAGAGTATCTAAGACAAGATGTTGATCCATCCAATTCTGAAAACAAATGACTTAGTGGAAGCTCATTTGCGTGTAAAAAACGAATTTCCCATTGTAGAGGGTCTAGTCTTTTATGCCATTAAAATACAACACCTTTATTTTGATTTCACTAACTTTTGAGTTATCCCTGGTATTCATGCGCTCACTCCTTATCTTGCTTCGTTCAATAAAAATTTTTTGTCATCATTTGAAATAAATGCCAATATCTTCAAGTACAACTAATGCCCAAGCTGCAGCAGATCTGTCATGAGTCCATGGCGGTCGCAGACTAATGAAAAAGTAGGAAGAGACAATTGCATTTGTTTTCCACATGATAGCGATGATGGTGGAGTGTTTTCATCTATAGCTGGCCGTTTTAAAGTACTGGGTATGGCAGTAACGATAGAATCTAGTTGCACTACATCATTAACGTTTGAGCTCTGTTTGCTCAGGGTATACTGGGTTTTCGTAACTTTTTCTCAATTGATACAATACCAATTTTACGTTCAATCCTTTGATCTTCCAGAAAAGTGTGCTTCATAGCTGGTAGCACTTTTCTAGATCTTTTCATTGGCAAGCAGATATATCAAAGAGTCTAGCTAATTTGTCCTAATGAAACTGAATGTTGTTTTTTTCATTTTCTCTGTCAGCAGTTGGGATTTATTGCAGCTTTTTGCTCTGCTCAAATAGGTTATAAGCTCTCTTTGCCAACACTGTAAATGATGACACGGTATGTATGTTGCATTTTTACCAAATTTTTAACCCCTGCATTGCTGTTGAAGCTGCTTCATTCTTTTTGTTGGCTTTTGTTGGCTTTTGTTGGCTAGGAAGTTTATGTAAAATTTTATTATATATTTAACATTAATATTATTTGAAAAAATGAAATGTAGCTTACATTTTCTCGCAAAAACATCATAAGCCGCATCTCATCTAGTCCTGTTGGCAGTTGCACCTCAGAAAGCGGCTTTAAAAAACCAAAAGAATGGATGTTTTGTTTTAAATCTTAACATTCTATTTACTGAAATATATTTAGAAAAGTTTTAGTATATTGTAGTATTATCATAGTATAAATAAAGATTGCAAAGTATAAACCTCTATACAGAAACATGTCAACACAAACCATATTCATTTAATTAATATTCTTAATAAATATATCATACATTATTACGAATTTGTTATTCAATTATAAACATTATCATTATATACAAACAAAATATTCTTACTAGCATTTAAAAATATAGTTTGTATTGAAACTTCGAGTAGAGCATATATTTTATGAAATTTTATGCCTACTATTCAATTTCTTCAATTGAAATATCTTTCTTTTAAACGTGTATTAAAAAATTTTAAAAACTTTTTTAATACAAATTTGATTATTTTGGTCATAATACTAATGGATAATTTAAACATATCTAATATGTTTTCACTTTGTAACTTCTACTTAAAATAATAATTTTTAATGTAAAATTATTAGTCAAAAATTACTGCATGAGGTAATTCTTGTCCAATTTTGCTCATTTCGGACTCGTTTTTTTGGTTTTCTTAAAGCTTATATAAAAATCAGGGATAACTTCTGAAAAATGTTGTTTTCACTCTACCCTAGCCATCTCTTAACAAGTTCCGGACGTTTCTCTTTTAATAGGTCCGCATAACAATCCGGACTAACAGTAAGATATTCGGATATAAATCGCAGCAATAGTGTAATACGAGAAAGCTTTAACTTAGTCAATAAATAGGCGTGAGACATTGTTTTAAAGTAAAATAACTGAAGCGATTTAAAATAAAGTATAATAGACTTTCAGCCTTATTTAAGATTTCTTTTTTTGCATCCAGTACCAACAGAAAGTGGATTTAAACAAGTATGTCTTTATTGTAAGGCTTGTGAATTTTGAATATTTCTAAATTTTCATTTAATGTTAACAAACAATATATTAGGTATTTAATTTGTATAGAAATTAAAAAATTATTGAAATTGTTTTCGAACAGCATATTAGATATTTAAAGTTACACACATCTTATCTTGCTTTTTTCCTCTAACATCAGTTATTTGGAATTCGGTCCTTATATCTTGTTTTCCCGATTCATGCAAGTTGTATTTTTTTTAGCCATTTTTAATCATTATCTTGCTTTATAAACTTTATATTTTCTTTACAAGTAACTTATAACTTTAATTTTTTGCTTCCAGCATTTTTTTTGTTTTGGTTACTTGCAGCCTTGTTGGAAGTGAAGATAAAGTGAAGAATAAAAATGTTCATTTTAAAACTTTTTTTCTGTTTCAGAGGAAGGGGGGTTAACTGTTGTAATGTAGTAAAATTTAGTTTTTACTTTTCATACGTACATAAAGAAAAAATTGTACATAAAGATTTTGCAAACTCGACCACGGCTATTAAATTGTTTTAAAAATTTGTATACATTTTTAAAAGTGAATTGATAAAAATAGAAATATGTCTTTGTTTAAAAAAATAATGAAAAATAAAATAAAAATAAATTAACTAAAACTAAAATCAAAAAAATAAAATTAAAAGTAAAATAAATAATAAACTATAATTATAAGATTATTTAAATTTAAATGGGATAAATAATTTTGAATTGTTAATCTTTTTTAATGTTTTTATCGTACCATATTATGTGAAATCCTATTAAATAAAGTGACAACTTACATCTGAAGATTGTTCACTAAAAATGCACATTTAAAAGTTAAAATAAGAAGATTCTTTACAATTCTTCACAGTAACGTAAAGAAAAGAAAAAATAACTAAATTGTTTCTTAAAAAACTTGATATAATTTTTATATTTGAAGATATTTATTTTAAAAATACATACTTATTTTAATATAAAATATATATATATATATATATGATATATATATATATATATATATATATATATATATATATATATATATATATATATATATATATATATATATGATATTCATTAATATAAATAATCATTTATATAAAGTATATATAAATAATCATTAAAAGTGATTTGTTACTTTATTTAAATGCCTTTCAATAATATAAAAACATAAATAAAGATCAAAGTTCTAATGACTTTCAAAAAGGTTTGCCCTTTTTTTCTTCTCAACAAAATCTTTCTTCTTTTCCAGTGTATTGACTGATGATTTTTATATAAAAATTATCTCTGTTGAAGAGACAATCGTTGTTTAAAGTCGTCTCTTATAAAATTTAATTTTTTTTTTATTACATTAGTTATTAAAAAAATTAATTAAATTTAAAAATATTTTATATAAAAAAATAAATATTTAATTATATAAAGATATTATATAATTAGATAAAATAAATATAAATTTAAAGAACTTTTAATGTTACTTTTGTTGAGTCATTTTATTTAAAAGTAACTTTTTTTATACAAAATAATTTTATCAAATAATATTCTAGTTTTATAAACATATTTTTAATTTTTAATTTTTTTCTTATTGTTTAGATGATAAGACACTTCAATATTTAGTCAGAATTCTTCTTCAATCTTTATACTTTATTTTGTTTAACTTAATTATTTAAAACTTTTTTTTTATATGCAGCCTAATAACTGTTAAGTTATATTTGAAGTATTTGTTAAGTTATATTTGAAGTTTTTAGGTAAGCTTAAATTATGTTTAATCATATTTCTTTCCTTTTAACTTTTTGATGGTCTTATCATGAGAGATTCTGCTTGTCTTATTGCAGTGGAAGATGTCTTGAATCTTTAATATGAGAGATATTTCTCCCTTTCAAATACCGAGACACTAAAGGAAGAGACATCAAGTGAAAGGCTTCACAATAGAGATAGTGAAGAGTTAATGGGTATGTTTAGTGATGCCAAAGGAAGATTTCAAAAAAAAGACATGCAAAAGGCAAAAAATAGATAAAAAATAAAGTTTGAGCGAGAACTGCATGTACTATCTTTAAATGAAATAAAGAATTTTTATAAACACTCAGATGATTTAGAATGATCTGAATTAGATGGTTCAACTTAAATGATGATCTGGCCTTGAATGGTTCACTTTCTGTAATAATTGTTGGTAAAAAGCTCTGCCATAAATAATTAAATTCTGATAATACTAAGTCAGCCGTGTATGAATGTGTAATCATGTATATAGGAGAGTAGAAAAAGTAAACAAAAGAAAAGCTGAGAGAATGTATACCATTTCTTACTGGAAAAAAGATCTGACTAGATGATAATGTGCATTAAGTGTTATTCGTGTGATAGTATAATAAGTACTGCCTTCTTACTATTAATAAACCCTAAGTCGTAACAAAGGGCTCCAAATGCACACCAAAAGTACAAACAGGGACACCATCAATGCGCAACATGGCACTGTTAATACTTTAATATTTTGCAGCTGTTGATGGAATCAGCCTCTCTGAGAGCTACCACAGAGTTCAGGAAACCTGACTACCAGCTGGCCTCAGAACCATAAAACTAAGTTTTAGAGCTGTACCCTCATTAGGAGATAATAGAATGAGTTGCCTAGTTATAAAAGCAGAGACACAAGCAAAAGTTATGCATTGAGTCAAAATATTCAGCATTCAACATTCTAAACCGGAAACAATGTATTAAAAATACATCTGCGCTAGCCTAATAGATGAAGAAGAGGTGAGAGGCTGGTCAACAGATAGAATCTGTGTACCGCTTAAGTCTTTGCCTAGGATGCCTTCTTCAAGACAGTAGCAAGATGCATTTAACATCTGCCCAAGATGAGTATTTTTATCGAGACACCATCTTTAGTCTTTACTCAATTAAAAGCCCCAAGGCGGGGGGTATTTTAAGTCGGAGTTGGCATCTCCAAGCTTTTGCCTAAAAAGGCCTATCCTACAAGGCAGCAGGACATGAAGCAGATTGTACTGGGTTACATTTTACCAGTAGCAGGATAACGTGACCTGTCATAAATAAATAAATATATATATATATATATATATATATATATATATATATATACATATATATATATATATATATATATATATATATATATATATATATGTTCATCACAAAATTGTAACAACAAGTTTTGTATGAATTATACCCCCTCTTCACCCTACCCCCATAGAGTGTCACGTAATTTATGGACAACATCTAAGCTGATAAAAAATGTTTTTATTATTTGATCTTTTTTTTTTTTTTCTACATATGCAAATAAGGAAAAGGTAAGGGGGAAAGAATTTTTTTACATTTATTTATAAAGCAAATAACATAAACATTTTCATGCTCATATATAATAACTGTCCTTTCAGTTAATAAAGAAACTACTTAAGTAAGTTTTTCCCCTTTCCAAAACAAAAGGCATAGAATATTATTACAATAAATCATGTAATAAAAATGATGCAAAAAATGTTCAAAGAATTTACGAACGAAGCAACAAGAAAAAAAGGTGTTTAACGATTTAAGCACTAACACAAAAATTATATACTATAAGTATATAATTTTTGTGTTATATAAACAGAATAAAGTATCAAATTAGGCTTAAATATTTAGGAACACTTATGTTGACGATAAATTAAGACTACAATTACTTCTAAGGAGAAAAAACAAACATCGATTTAAGTCACTAAAGTTTTTGTTGAACATTTGTGGTTAAAAAATATTAGCATTGAAAAAGCTCATAGAACTGGTCAGTGAAAGTTCAGTTTTCAGTTTGAAAACACTATTGATGATCTTAAAATAGTAAGAATAATGATTCTAATGATAAATAACTGATTTGAATGTATATATAATTTTGTTCTCTTTATCTAACCTTAAAAAGTTAACTTAGGCCTAAGATTTGAAATCTAAAATGTTATTTACGCTTCTTATCAACTTTGTTTTAAAGACATTATTTATTTATAATTATATGTAAAAAGAACTAAATAACATGTAATAAAACTATATTTAGTTAAGGTAAAACACAAGTGCTCTACAGATATGTAATCTCATGTTCGTAGTGTCAATATATTTTCAAAGCAACTTTGAAAAGGTACTATGTTGCAGGCCTTGTTAAGAAGCATTAGCCTGGTCACATTTTGCCTGCAAAACGGCGATTTGTCTACGCATTCATCAGTCTTGCGCTACGCAAAAACTTTTATCTTTAAGAATATTTAAATTATCTATTGATGTTGTTAAGGTGATGTTTATTCAGAAGAAAAAAAATTGTAAGTAAAAGCATTTAACCGCAATTGTAAACTAATAGATTTTTTGTTAAAGAAACAGTTTGTTTAATCATTTTTTTTATTGTCGTTAAAAATTAGTTAAAAAAAATAAAGTGTTTTAAGATTTATCTTAAGGAATTAAATATATAAATTGCTTTTAAATATAAAATTTATTTTTTGTCATAATAGTTTAAAAAATGCACGATTTATTTTGATGTAAATATTTTATTGATAGATACGTTATTGAATTAACAATAAACAAAAGATATTTTGTTTATTGTTAATTCAATAACGTAAAGTTTTAATGATGTTCGTTTAATTTATGAAAATAAATTATGATCAATATATGTTATAACGAATAATACAATATAACGAATATGTTATCGGTCACTGATAAATAATAAAAAAAAACTCTTTATTGTTTAAAAACATTATTAAAAAGAGTTCACAAAATAAATAAGAAAAAATTTATTAACAGTTAATAAATAACCAAAAACCAACTGCAAAATTATTAGAAAATAAACAAATATTATTTTACGTTTTATGAAAAAAATATTTTTTTCAAAATAAAATTTAGTATATACTTGAAAACAATAATAAAAATGATTTTTCAAATAGGAACTTAGATTTTATTTGTAACTTTTGTTGTAGTGAGAAAAATAAACTGTATGATTTTTAACGCGTTAATAAAATAACTTTAATTACAATGCTGTACTTGAAAAGACGCTAGTGATGCAGTATAACTCCTAACAATACAAAATATAATTGTTGAGTTGAGTTACTTAGAATTACCCGTTACGCGTTTTCGTTACGCAGCGAAATCTCGTAACAAGGCCTGATGTGGGTTTCCTTAATTATTTTCTCAAAGTTTTGTGAAATTATTTACTCAAAATTTTTTGAAACTATGGTCAAACCTAAAAAATTGAGCAGAGCTTAAAGGTTAAAAAAGTTTTCTTTAATATATTTAATAAAGAACTCCTAAAATTAAACAAGTGGTTTACAAGTAACAGACATTAAATGTAGAAAAATCTAAAGTTATTTTATTCTACAAATATAGTAAAGGTGAAAACACTCCATTAAAGTTACAGAATTTCTTTATCAATACAAAATTTATGAAAAGGGAACAAATCTTTAATTTTTTTAGATGTAATACTAGATAAAACTTTGTCATGAAAACCACATTTAAAATATGTTAAAAACAAAATCTCAAGTAATATTTCTATATTAAATAAAACCTAACCATTTCTCAGAACTGCATATTCAAAAAAAAAATACTTTTCGTTTATTCACAATTTTATCTCCTAATGAATAATGTATATAGTAGTAAGAATTATGGTAAAATAAGCTTTATAGCAAACAAAAGCATGCATGCAGGATTGTATAAGGTGCACACAGAAGTCATCATTTCAAATCTTTTTTAAGGAAATCTTGTGCCTCAAGTGTTTATTAAATTAATGTACACCGAGTTCTACAATTCATGTTTAAAACAAAACATTGACATTCTCTTTCTGTATTTAAGTTGCACTTTAATAAAAATTCGCAAAAATATCCTTCTCAATTTTCAATTAACAACTTTGTTGTGTCAAGAACTTATTTAATACTAGGCTCTTACCAAATCCAATACCATGAACTGTTTATATTAAAACATCTTTCAAACTTATTACAAAAAAAGAATATGTTCAAAACATCTCTTCGTAGCAGTATAGGAAAAAATCTAAGAGTCTCGTATTACAAGAAGACATTGATTTAAAATACCTCATTTAAAATAAAAAGGGGAAGACATGGTTGGCAAACATTTTGAAGGCCTTGAGTTATTGCAAAGCTATCAGTTGTGAAAAAATAATACTTAGGCAGTATGTTTATGTTATCATTATGATTCATTAGTTGCATGAATTTTTAGCAAGTAGAAAATTTTTAAATGAAAATAAAAAAATTAGTCAAGACATGTTTTATCTGGTCACGTGACTGGAGCAAGATGACTTGATATGCAACTTTTGCCACCAATTTTACAAAATTTTACTCCCAACTATCAACTACTTTAATTAAAATAACACAAAATAAGCACACATTTAAATAAAGTATTCCTCAAAAAGTTACACCAGAAAGACACCATCCATTAAGAATAACCAGAAACGAGGTAATTTTTTTTAATGTGCTAAAAGTAAACTTATGTTTATAAAACTCCGTTAATAATTTTTAAAAAAACCAATTAGCATTTTATAATAAAAAAATGTAAGTACATTTTTGTTTTTTTTCATCATCGTTTTTAAGTTTCTTTGTTGAGTTGAAATATGAAAAGCCATTTTATCCCATTTTCCCTTACTTTAATAATATACGTTATGTAAAAAATAGTTATTGATACTACTTCTCTTTTGTTGCAGTTTTAAATAAATTTTTTTGTTAAAAAGCTGTACAATGTTGAAAAAATGATGCATTTTTTATGGATATTTTCCGGCAGCTGGGATGGTCAAACTTCCCGCTATTTTTTGGAAAATACAATCGCATGTAAACAAAAGTTTCCGTAAATAAAGGGCTATTTCTGTTAAAATACAATGTTTTTTTTTTTGTTAAGCAACGGAAGGTTTGGTTATCGCAGCTGCCAGATAGTTTCTGCAAATAAAATGATTGTTGCTGCTAATATTGCGTTCATATCAAAGTTTAAAATAAATTTACATTTTGATTTACATTTCCTTTTAGCAGCAATTTGGTGTATTTGCAAAAATAACAAATTAGTAATTAAAAAATTAAAAGAAATTGTTAACAATTTAGATAAAGTATAAATAAGTACATAACAATATAATTATATACATTTACAATATAGATATACTTAAAAAATCATTTTTGAGTAACTTATATTGGTTTCACAAAAAATAAAAAAGTCAACCCAACTACACAAAAATACAGTCATTCCTTTCTTTACTATTTCAAATCAACAATAAATCTAAAATAAAAACAAAAGAACATAAAGAGTTTTTGAGAAGGAAAGATTTTAATATTAAACAAAGTAATAAATTATAAAAAGGCGAAGCAACAAGCAACTCTGGACATAATTAAAAAATCTTTTGAGCATTTAATAAATACCTGCAACAAATAAAAAATTTAAAGTACATTACAAATAAAGGTT